>NC_134553.1:22502014-22802014 GCF_025594145.1 Primulina tabacum | reverse complement strand
ATCAATCGAACCCTGGTCTTCCACACTGGAAAGCTGTGAAAGACATCCTCAAGTATTTGAGAAGGACCAATAAGTTGTTCTTGGTCTATGGGGGTGGAGAACTTAAATTGGAAGGCTATACCGACTCTAGCTTCCAAAGCGATATCGATTACTTGAAGTCAACCTTTGGATTCATATTCATGCTCAATGGTGCTGCTGTCTCTTGAAAGAGTTCCAAGCAAGATAGTACAACGGATTCCACCACTGAGGCCGAATATATTGCTGCATCAGATGCAGCAAAGGAGGCTGTTTGGATAAAGAATTTCGTCCAAGAGTTGGACGTCATTCCTAATAGATTTGCTCCTGTCCCGGTGTTGTGTGACAACACGCGAGCTATAGCTCAAGTAAAGGAACCAAGGTCTCATCAGAAGTCCAAACATGTATTGAGAAAGTACCACATCCTCCGAGATATTGTGGAAAGAGGAGATGTCTCGATTGACTAAGTCGGCTCCGCAGATAATGTTGCTGATCCACTAAATAAGCCTTTACCTGGACCATTATTCGATAAGCATCGCGAACGATGGGTTTGAAGCATATGGGTAGTTGGCTCTAGTGCAAGTGGGAGATTGTTAGAGTAGGTGCCCGTCGAGCCAAGTGTTGGCCGAGGGTTCATGTTTAAACTCTATGTATGAACAGTCTTTATTTTAATAATATTTGAATTTATTATTTTGGCACTTTTTTATCTGTATACCCATACTAGTTGCATAGATAAAGTCCTTGAATATACAAATAGAAGAAAGAATATGAGATGCTCATATGATGAGTATCAAGAAACTCATATTTGGAATATTGTATATTCTAAACAGTTCCTAGTCGATTCAGCCGCCGCTAAAAAGGATATAAGCCGCTCGAGTTCGAGACTAGTATCTGCGATGTGAGTACCATGTTTCATTGGTAGGGGACATTGTGATGTCCGAGCATGCAGATAGGTGCTCCTGGTAGAGTGCACTGAACAACCCTCCATAAAGGACTTTCCAAGTGGTTCTCACTTATCGAGTGGAAAAGTCCTAGTTTATGGTTGTACACCATTAGTCCTTATGACCCGGGACAACATTGAGACTCTATGTGCTAGCATTACACTTTGACTTGTTTACCGACTCTCATGGGGTCATCAGGTGGCAAGGTTGGGTGTTCTGTCGAAACATATAGGAGTCGATGCATTGTAGTCGGGGATTCACCGCTTAACTTTGGGTATGGATATCCTATGTGTTCTCATGTATGTGTAGTATGAAACCTCTGATCAGAGTATGGTGGTAATTATGAAAGGGGTTTCATAGATTACACCATCGATGCAACTACGACATGACACATAGTATTGATTTATTGACAACTCTCGATATACCAATGGTTGTCGAATCGGTCGGGATATATGAGTTGAAGGGACCGTACTGTACGCTAACCATAATTGAATGGTTCTTGCAGGCACTATCATTTCATACCTAGGGAATCATGTAAGCGATGCTGCTAGGTGTTTAACATGATTGGTTGGGTATTATCAGACTTGAGTTCTGACGTTCTTGTTATCAAGGAGTTGATAATTAAGAATGGAGCAATTGGGGTATGCTCGTATAAGGACATGTTTAGTCCGAATCACATGGAGATGTGAACCCACGGCTAGTTATATCAATAAACCATTGAGGGCCACACAAGTACTAGCTTTCTAGATCCCGTTGAGAAGTAAAATAGTTCAATGTGTTGAACGGCTTATAAAGGAGTTTATAAGCTTGAGGAAAAATAGAAGTGTGACTTCTATGAGGGAAATGTAATTTTTAATTTATGAATGTGTTCTTAAATTAAAAGTTAGCAAATAAATAATGTATTTGAGATTGTGATTTTCATAAGCATTATTATGGACTAAATTAAATTAATTCAAGTGTTGAATTAATTAAACACTAGTGGGCCTAGTAGGGTCCAAATAATTAAATTAATTCAAGTGTTGGATTAATTAAATAACATTGGACCTTGTAGAGCCCAATTAGAAAATAATTATTAAACTAGTGGGCTTGAGTAAAATCAAGTAAAATTTAAATGGATTCAAATGTGTTTGAGAAATTTAAATAAAGTCCATAGCCTTGTAATAGTTACAAGCCCAAGTCACATTGCATGTTTGGGAGCTGAAGAGTTGAGGAATACTTTTATTAAAAAATTGCATGGCATGCAACTTTTTTGCTTTAGCTTTTTCCACAACCAAGAAAAGTCTTCCCCCTTGTCTCCCAAAAGTAGAGTTGGCCGAAATTTTGAAGGGGAATTCTCCTCATTTTTCTCTCCACTTTGTTCTTCAATTGTTGGAGAAACAATTCTCTTCTCAAAGAAAAATCTTATTATTTTTCTAGTGCAAAGTAAGAAGGGTTCTAGTTAGCAAGTGGTGAGTCTAATTTTTGAAAGAAAGGAGAAGAGCTTGTAGAAGGTCATTCCATCAAGAGCTAAGGAGTTTACACCTTAGTTGGAGCCATCATCAATCCATTGTGATTGATAGGTAACGATTTCTCAACACCCTATGAATGTCATAGTTGTGTTTTGTATATGTTACATGCTAGTACATGAGGTATTCAAATTTTTCTTTAAAATTTTCGGTTTTCATACCTTGAAAACATTTTTGAACTTCCGTTGCGCATTTGAACACCATAAAACCGATCCTCTTTCAAAGTGTAGCCCATACTAAACCTCTCAAAATCTCTCAAAAAGCATAAATAAAATGTCGTAAATATCTTTAACTTAAACATAAACTTAAATGCGGAAATAGAAGCACTGGTCCTCGGGTGATGTGCACCGACAATCCAGCAAGTCACTCGTCAAGACCTCCAAAATCATAGTTATTTATATCACCTGCATCATACACACCTAGTAAGTCTAAAGACTCAACACGTCCTATCCTTGATAACAAGTAATACGTAATACAGTTAACATATAACAGTGAAAAATACTTGTACTTAAAATATCATTTTCATGAGGATGCATAAACTTAAACTTTAACATTTTCGTAAACATTTTCATGATGCATAAAACTTTAAATAAAAACGTTTTCATAATCTTACGCATTAACATTTTCATAGACCTTTTCATATAAATATAAACATATTCATATTCGTAGCCATATTCATGTAAACATATTCATATCATCTTATTCATATTTATATTCATGTTCGTGTTTGTTGAATTCAGATCGTTGATTGTGACTTTCATATACGTGTTAGGCGATGGATCCATCTACATGTAACCACAGTACTGGGCGGCGGGGGACACCAGCAACACTCTCACCGGTCAACTGGGCCCTGGCCTTACGTATTAACATATCATCATATACATATACATATCCTTAACCAAGGAAATACGATCGTCGGGCTCCCATTGGGACCATAACCCTCACGCTATCTCCAACATACCATCGTGTTAGTCACAATCCCTTCACGTCCTTCAACATGTTATCACCACTTTTAAAAAAATCATGTTTATACGTATTATTTTGATTTTCGAAACCAAGCATGCAACATGTCTTTTAATTTCCATATTAAATCATAAAAATCCATAATCATTTAAAAATCATACTTTAACATATAAACTCCATAAACATTTAAAATAAACATTTTAACCTATTAAATCGTAAACATTTAAATTAAACATTTTGACATAAAAATCCATAAACATATAAAATAAACGTTTTAACATATTAAAAATTCATAAACATTTAAAATAGAAATTTTAGCATATTAAATCATAAAAACATCCATAAACATTTAACATAATCATATTAACATATAAAACAGCCTTCAGGACACTGTCATGATATTTATTAATTTCTAGGTGTAAAATGACCGTTTTACCCCTAGACGTAAAATTTCACGTTTTTGACTTTTTTTTAATTTCATTGACTCTAATAAGTCCCAAATAATTATTTAACCCTACAAAAATTTTCTCATATTTTTATTTAGCTTGAATCGAGGACTTTCAATTTAACCTTTAAATAAGATGTATAGATGCGTTTTAATCCCGAATTAAACCAAAACATAATATAAAATTTTCAAATTGAAAACTTAGACTTATAATATTTATTTAAGCTTAAACCTAATTTTTCATAATTTTATAAAGCCTAAAACTTGGCTTTTCAATTAACTCGTTAATTAGCGTTTCATGTGGCGATTAAATCCCGAATAAATCCAAAACTCATTATTTTGATCCCAAATTTTAAAGATAACATTTTTATGATTTATCCTACCCTTCCAAGTCATGAGCCACACCCGTGGACCCGTGGCTCAATTTTTTTCTTCTTTAATTTTTGTTTTTGACACTTAATCAAACCACCCGAGCCAACTCCTAAATTACTCGAGCCACGCCCGAGCCACCTCGAGCCAAACCCGAGCCAACCCATCTAGGAACCCTACTGACCATGCCTAATCCGAAAAACCAGCCCTGGCCCGCTCAAAAACCTCCTAGAACTTGACCCAAAAACCTGCATGTGTGCATGTGTGACTCCTACACTTCACCAAGACTCCTAGCAAACTAGGACACCTCCACCTGGTTAACCCTCGACCCAACCTGACCATAACCACCCTGGACCACGCCCAGACCAATCCCAAGCTCCAAAACCGAAGCCACATCTCAGCAGCTTGTCATGGACGAGAAAACCCACATGCACATGGACTCTTGTTTACACTCCTAGGACTCTAGCCCACCGAGCCACCCCTAAACCAGCCTGTTGTACACTTACCTAGGACCCCAAAGAGTCACCCTAACCCAGCCCAGGCCCCCTGGACCGAGCCCACCAGCCCCTGCAAGCCTGCACAAGCCTGCGCTTGTTTGAACCCTCGGGTAGGAGTCCTTGCTAGTATGGACTCCTCCCAGCCCCCCTAGCTCGAGTCCTAGCGTGGCTAGGACTCCACCCTGGACTCACCCATGGCCATGGCTGGCCCTGGTCTCAACCGAACCAAGCCCAGCCCCTTAACACACTAAAACCGTGAGACTTAAGTCTACCCGCCCAAGGATGATCTCAGCTTGCGCCTTTCCTTTTTTTTTTTTCTCTTTTTTTTCGTTGTGCAGGGTTTTTAGGTGATGATTTAAGACCTTAAATTCATTTAAAACAATGCTTGACCAATACCTATATCATGGCAGCCCTTAATCAATACAAAAACATGCTTTTTTGGATCAACAACCAAACTTTAAAAGTGCATATTTATGTAAAAACGAAAATAAATCCATACACCACTTGTTTTCCAACTTTTCATGCATAAAAAATTAATATGGTGTGATGATGTTTTGAAAGAAAGAAATATGTGTGCCTTTGCGTATTTAATGCACGAAAATCCGTTGACGATTTGCGAAGAACGGACAAGAACCTTGGCTTAAATTTCCCTTGGCTTTTCTCGATTTTTCCTTCAATAATTGGTGTGTGCCGTGTCTTGTGTTGTTGAAAGGGAGTGTTTCTGAATTGATGGGGTGTGGGGCGTGTGATGTGATGAATTGGGGTGGAGTTTTGTACATTAAATACTAATTAAAATCACTAACAAAAGTTTAGGTCCACTAAGAAGTTAATTAGGCCCAATTAAGCTCATTAGTACTTAATTAAAATATTAAAAATAATTTTTTTTAATAAAGATTGTGAATTTATTAGTCGAGTTGACAAAACGTTCGAGTTTTTGCTGAAAAACCAATACCGATAAAATTTACGTCCCCGCGTATAAAATCACCTAAAAACCCCATATTTTAAAAAATAAGAAAAATCATCACCCATATTTTAAATAATTAAAAACAATTATTTAATAAAAACATTTTCTATTTTTTTTCAGCCTCGGTCTCCGTTCTTCGATTGCAACTCGAATAACATTAAAAATGCATTTGAATGCAACCATATAGAAAATATATTTTAAACATGTCAAAATGCACCACATAATTAATTTATGCAATTAAAATAATTTATTAAAATACAAAAGAATTTAATAATTGTATGCATGAGGTTCGCGTGGACCTTTAAATTTTCGGGGCGTTACAGTATATTTACGTGCAAATTATGAAAATGCTTTATTTTTGAGATATGCGATTTGTCTTGTGGCCATTTATGTTATGGGTTTGGAAGCCGACGCACGCTGTCGGGGACCTCTCCAAGTAGTATGGGTTTGGAAGCCGAGATGCGTGACCTGGGACCTCTCCACCCGGTGAATTACGACCGGTTTAGGATTATGTACGGGTACGGAAATCCAGTCCAAGGGCTGTGGTGATCTCTACCGCCCAATATATTGTGGTTTAGTCTGATCAGGCGATTATGTTATGGGCCGCTTGCTTTGACACATTATTTCTACAGAAAATTACAATATGATATGATATGATATGGCTCGTAGAGAGCAAAGCTTTTACGTACGATTTTTATGATGTGCATGTATCTATATTTACTCATGCTTATGTTATCACGTTACGATTCAGTTTACGATATTTTACGTTGCATGCGATCTTATTACGTATTTATTTGTTATTCACGATATATGCATGCTGGGTCTTTAGACTCACTAGACTTGATTGATGTAGGTACTGACGATGCAGAGGCTGAGGGCGGGGACCAGTGAGTTAGCTAGGATCGACGGTAGCACGAGCCCGAGGACCTCATGTTTATTTATTCAGTTTTATGTTCAAACTCTTGTTATATCTTTTATATATTTTTAAGTTATTGTTTAAAACATTATTCAGTTTCCGCTGCTATGTTTATATTAAACCGTTGGGTTATTTTACGAAAGATTTTATACGTTGCAAGTTTATTTATTTAAAGAGAAATTTTTTTAATAATTCCGTAAAATTATGAATATGAAATACGGGCCCTCACAGTTGGTATCAGACCAATGTTTCTTGTAAAGGGTTGTACATACTACTGATCTCGAAAAGCTCATGAAGTCACGTCTTCAGTCTGTATGTCATACTTTCATGTATTACATTTTTTTTAGCATGAAATAGTTTACCAGAATGTTCTCATGAAATATTTTATCAGTATATTCTCATGAAAAAAAATATTTTATGTCAAGATTATGTTTTAGCAAATATATATTTAAATTTAAAGAAAAATAGTAGAATTATGCATGTTGGTTACGTAAGGATTTTACTTGGTACAGTATGCCTCCTAGACGAGTTATTGACCGCCCGAGGGGTGCTGAGAGCGAGGCTGATGAGATTCAGAGCCGTTATGAGGATAGAGGTCCACTGCCACCTCCTCCACCACCTGATATGCATACCCAGATGATGGCGGGTATGACTCAGTTCTTCGCACAGTTCGCGGGGAACAATGCTGCAGTGGTAGCTAGGCCGCCTATACCCGAGGCTATATGTGAGCGGTTCATGAGGATGAACCCGAAGGAGTTCACTGGGACGTCTGATCCCATGGTTGCTGAGGGATGTATTAAGTCCCTAGAAGTTACTTTCAGATTTATGGAGCTGGAGGATGTTGACAGGGTCCGCTGTGCGACCTATCTTTTTGGAGGAGACGCCCGTCTATGGTGAGAGGGCGCATCTGTAGCTCTGGATCTAGCTACTCTCAGTTGGACGCGCTTTAGAGAGGTATTCTTCTCTAAGTATTTTACTGATGACGTGCGTTCGAGGTTGACCAGGGAGTTTATGACCCTGAGACAGGGTGACATGACCGTTACGGAGTTTATCCATAAGTTCGAGAGGGGTTGTCACTTTGTACCCCTGATCGCGAACGACGAGGGTGCCAGGCTTGGGCACTTCATGGATGGGTTGCGGTTGATCTTCCGCCGTGATTTTTGGGTTGCTGGCCCTACGACATATGAGGTTGGTGTCTCTAGAGCTCTTACTGTAGAGCAGGATCAGAGAGATATCGAGATGACTGCCAGGGTAAGCGGCCATTTCAGGTGCCCCACCGCCCTCCTCAGCAGCAGCAGCATAAGAGGCCTTTCCATGGCCCATCGAGGAGCAGAGGGCAATAGCAGCAGCAGGGACGTGTGGTCCCGGGCATGCAGGAGTACCCGGTCTGTGCCTGGTGCACACGCCGCCATACCGAAGTTTGCATGTATGGCTCTGGGAAGTGTTTCAAGTGTGGCGGTACTGGCCATTTGCTGAAGGATTGTCCTAAAGGGACATTGCCTACTCAGGGCAGAGTGTTTGCGCTCCATGTAGCGGAGGCGAAACCAGGTATTATGCTCTTGACAGGTATCTTAAAGCTTTAAGTTTATATTTGGGAAAATTTTAGAATATTTAATTCAGCGATTTGGGATTAATTGCTTTGAATTATTGGGTTATAAGATTTGAACTTAGAAATTGTGATAAGATTGCATGTTCTATTCGGGTTGTTTTGGGAATCTAAGTTAGAAGAACTTTGACCTTTGCATGCCTATAGAATTAATTCTGGTAAATTATTGTGTTTAGATTGATGTTCCAACCTTTTAGGAAGAATATTTATAGGCGGAACTTCTACGAACGCCTTGATTGATTCGGGGCCACTCATTCATTCATATCTGAGACTTTTGCGAATTCCATCGAGGTCAAGACGATTTGATTGGATGTGGCGTATTCTGTGGTTATTCCATCTGGCGAGGAGATGGCAGCGACTAGCGTAGTCCGAGACATAGACCTCGAGCTTCATGGAAATCTTGTCTATGCGGATTTGATCGTGCTGTCGATGCCATAGTTCGATATTATCCTTGGGATGGATTGGCTGCACAAGAACAGAGTACTTATTGATTTTCAGCGGAGATCTATTCTAGTCCGACCGCTTGGAAGGAAGCAGTTCCTATTTGAGCCTGACAGGTACTTTAATGTGCCTATCATGATATCTTGTATTCAGGCTAGGAAGCTCATGCATAGGGGTTGTCGAGCATTCATTGCGACTATTATATCTGTTCCCGAGGTCCCCAGTCAGTCAGTTGCAGATGTCTCAGTTGTCAGGGACTTTTCTGACATTTTTCTCGATGACGTCTCTGGTAGACCACCGATACGAGAGGTGGAGTTTTCGATCGATCTTATGCCAGGTACCGTGCCTATCTCTAAGGCGCCTTACAGGTCAGCACCGTTAGAGATGGTTGAGCTCAAGAAGCAGATTCAGGAGCTTCTTGACAAGGAGTTTATTCGCCAGAGTTTCTCTCCATGGAGCACGCCTGTCTTATTCGGGAAGAAGAAAGACGGATCTATGAGGCTTTGCATTGACTACCGGGAGTTGAACAGGGTTACAGTGAAGAATAAATACTCACTTCCGAGGATCGAGGATTTGTTTGATCAGTTGGAGGGAGCCTCAGTATTCTTCAAGATAGATCTGCGTTCTGGATATCACCAGTTGAGGGTGAAAGACGCCGATTCTTTTAAGACTGCTTTTAGGACTCGTTATGGGCACTTCGAGTTCCTAGTGATGCCGTTCGATCTGACGAATGCGCCAGCGATCTTCATGGATCTCATGAATCGTGTATTTCAGCCGTATCTTGATCAGTTCGTGATTGTATTCATAGACGACATTCTCGTCTACTCAAAGAGTCAAGAGGATCACAGCAGGCATCAGACCGCAGTATGCAGACGTTGCAGAGGCACAAGCTGTTCGCTAAGTTCAGCAAGTGCGAGTTCTGGTTGGAGAAAGTGGCGTTCCTAGGCCACATCATATCTAGCAGTGGCATTGAGGTAGACCCACCGAAGGTTGCGGCAGTCAGAGATTGGGTTGTGTCGCAGAGTGCATCAGAGATCCGTAGTTTCCTTGGTCTAGCAGGATACTATCGGAATTTTATTCAAGGTTTCTCCTCTATCGCAGTTCCACTCACGTCATTGACTAAGAAGAATGCTAAGTACGTGTGGGGCGATGAGTGCCAGAAGAGCTTCGATTCTTTGAAGCAAGCTCTTATTTCAGCGCCGATCTTGGTCATGCCTTCAGGGCCCAGATATTTTGTATTGTATACCGATGCTTCGAAGCTCGGTATAGGCGCAGTGTTGATGCAGCATGGAAAAGTAATAGCGTATGCTTCTCGTCAGTTGAAGATACACGAGAAGAACTACTCTACTCATGATCTTGAGTTAGCTGCTGTAGTATTTGCCTTGAAGATTTGGGGGAATTATCTATACGGAAAGAAGTGTCAGATCTTTACCAACCACAAGAGCCTCAAGTAGTTCTTTACGCAGAAAGAGTTGAATATGCGTCAGAGGCGTTGGTTGGAGTTAGTCAAGGATTATGACGGTGACCTTAGCTACCATCCTGGTAAAGCTAATGTAGTAGCGGATGCTTTGAGCCGGAAAGTCGCAGTGATGGCTCATTTGACAGTTCAGGCCTCTTCAGAATGAGATTCAGAGGTTTAATGTAGAGACTTATACTCAAGGTAGAGTTCCCCATCTATCTACCTTGACGGTTTAGTCTTCCTTATTAGACCGTATTCGCAGCGGTCAGTCATCTGATGAGCAGTTGGCGATGTGTAGGCAGAGAGATGAGGCGAAGGGAAGTGTTTTGTATACAGTGAGTGATGGCATTGTTCGTTATCGAGACAGGATGTGGGTTCCTAGCAGCGATTCTATTCGAGTAGGCATATTAGCTGAGGCCCACATGTCCCCGTACTCTATTCATCCTGGGAGTACGAAGATGTACAAGGATCTGCAGATGTTATATTGGTGGCCCGGTATTAAGAGAGAGATCCGGAGATTTGTATCCGAGTGTTTGACTTGTCAGCTTGTGAAAGCTGAACATCAGAGACCAGCCGAATTACTCAAGCCACTTCCTATTCCCGAGTGGAAGTGGGAGAACATTAACATGGATTTCGTGGTTGGTTTACCGAAGTCAGCTAGAGGTTCGAATGCTATATGGGTGATTGTTGATCGTCTTACCAAGTCAGCGCATTTCTTGCCTATTAAGACGACTTTCTCCATGATTCAGTATGCCTAGTTATATATCCGTGAGATAGTCCGATTGCACGGCATCCCAGTCTCTATTGTTGCCGACAGAGATCCGAGATTCACTTCCTCATTTTGGAAGAGTCTGCATTCAGCGATGGGTACGAAGTTGTTGTTTAGCACAGCTTTTCACCCTCAGATAGATGGTCAGACAGAGAGAGTTATTTAGATCTTGGAGGATCTTCTCCGTGCATGTGTCATCGATTTCTCAGGGAGCTGGGAATTGAAGTTGCCATTAGTGGAGTTTACCTATAACAACAGCTTTCAGTCGTCTATAGGTATGGCTTCTTATGAAACACTGTACGGAGGGAAGTGTAGATCGCCTATTCATTGGGATGAAGTAGGCGAGAGATCAGAGTTAGGTCCGAAGATCGTTCAACAGACTGCCGATCTAGTATTCGTAATCCGTGACAAGATGAGGACTGCTCAAAATCGACAGAAGAGTTATGCCGACCGGAGGAGGAGAGATCTAGAGTTTGCCGTTGGCGACCATGTTTTCGTGAAGATAGCACCGATGAAGGGTGTCATGAGATTTGGAAAGAAGGGGAAGCTTAGTCCGAGGTTCATCGGACCATTTGAGATCCTCGACAGAGTTGGGACATTAGCATATCGTGTTGCTCTTCCGCCGAATCTGGCCGAAGTACACAATGTGTTCCATGTGTCGATGTTGAGGAAGTATTTAGCGAACCCTTCTTATGTGTTGAACTTTGAGCCATTGCAGCTTTCTTCAAACTTGTCTTATGAAGAGAGACCGGTGCATATCTTAGACCGTAAGGAGAAGAAGCTTCAGAACAAGGTGATCAAATCATTGAAGGTCAAGTGGCTTAGTCATTCCGATGAGGAATCTACTTGGGAGTCAGAGTCAGAGATGCGGAGTCGCTTTCCAGATTTATTCAGTGAGTTCTAATTTCGAGGACGAAATTTTATTTAAGGGGGGGAGTGTTGTAGTACCCGAAAAACCAATATGCGTAGATATGTGCATAATTTCTATTAATTAATTTTAAATGATTAATATTTTAAGAATTTGTTGATTTAATTGAATTTAAATCATTTACGTTATTTTTAAGGATTTTAAATCGCGTATTTCAAATTTTAACTTTTTAGATATATACGCAAGACCGGACTGGAGATAGGAAATCGGAGATGAATTTTATGATCCAAAAATATTCCTAAATTTATTCCAAGCTAAGAAATAATTTAATTTAATGAAATCAAGTGGAATTAAGTATACTTTAATTAATTGATCACCAATGTTATTGTAGGCTTCTTAATTTATCAAGATTATTCTTAATTAAACTTTTAATCAAACTTATCTAACATAGGATTCTACTTAGAAAAACTTAACAAAATCCTACACTAATTGGAAAGCCAACTCTCGGTCATTTCCACTACACACAATCCCAAACCATTTAACTCCCCCAACAACACAAATGACAAACATTTAACATGCATGTCCCCCCAACTTGACATCATTTACTCACCCATGCACCACCTTATTAACCACCAACCTTCACCACCTTCTCCACTCCCCCTAGCACGAAAATTCAGAGTTTTAGCAGCTCCCATTCTCGGCCAAGACAGCAACAATAACAGTCAGCAGCGATTCTATTCGGGCAGATATTTTATCCGGGGCCCACAGGTCGCTGTACTCTATTCATCCGGGGAGTACGAAGATGTAAAAAAATCTGCAGTTGTTGTATTGGTGGCTCGGGATGAAGAAGGATATCAGACGTTTCGTATCCGAGTGTCTAACGTGCCAGCTAGTGAAAGCGGAGCATCAGAGGCCAGCAGGTATGCTCAAGCCTCTTCCTATTCCCGAGTGGAAGTGGGAGAATGTTACCATGGATTTCGTTGTCGGTTTGCCAAAGTCATTCAGAGGATCAAATGCTATCTGGGTGATTGTTGATCGTCTTACCAAATCAGCGCACTTCTTGCCTATTAAGATGACTTTCACCATGATTTAGTATGCAGAGTTGTATTTCTGAGAGATAGTTAGACTTCATGGTATTCCCGTTTCTATAGTGTCTGACCGAGATCCTAGATTCACTTCCTCATTTTGGAAGAGTCTACATTCAGCTATGCCTACGAAGTTGTTGTTTAGCACAGCTTTCAACACACAGACAGATGGGCAGTCAAAGAGAGTTATCCAGATTTTGGAGGATCTTCTCCGTGCATGTGTCATCGATTTCTCTGGGAGTTGGCAGTCGAAGTTGCCGTTGGTAGAGTTCACCTATAACAACAGTTTTCAGTCGTCTATAGGTATGGCTCCGTATGAAGCACTGTACGGTCGTAAGTGCAAATCGCCTATCCATTGGGATGAAGTAGGGGAAAGAGCAGAATTGGCTCCGGAGATCATTCAGCAGACTGCCGACGTAGTAGTCAAGATCCGTGATAGGTTGAGGACTGCTCAAAGTCGATAGAAGAGTTATGCGGATCAGAGGAGGAGAGATCTAGAGTTTGTCGTTGGCGACCATGTTTTTGTGAAGATAGCACCTATGAAAGGTGTCATGCGGTTCGGGAAGAAAGGAAAGCTTAGTCCGAGATTCGTCGGACCATTTGAGATCCTCGACAGGGTTGGGACGCTAGCTTATCGTGTTGCTCTTTCGCAGAATCTGGCCGGAGTACACAACGTGTTCCACGTCTCTATGCTGAGGAACTATATGGCGAATCCTTCGCATGTCTTGAACTTTGAACCGTTGCAGGTCAATCCGAACCTGTCTTATGAAGAAAGACCAGTGCAAATCTTAGACAGACAGGAGAAGAAGCTTCGGAACAAACTGGTGAAGCTAGTGAAGTTCAAATGGCTTAATCATTTGGAGGAGGAAGCTACGTGGGAATCGGAGCCAGAGATGAGGAGTCGGTATCCCGAGTTATTCGGTAAGTTTTAATTTCGAGGACGAAATTTCTTTTAAGGGGGGGAGAGTTATAGAATCTGTTAAATCAGACTACGTATAAGCCATGTATAATTACTATTATTTAAATTAAAATGATTTTTATGCATGAGGGTTTAAATTAATTCTTTTTAAATTTTTTGAGTTATAATTATTTATTTTACGCAGAGGTTTAGTTTTATCTTTTCAGTTGAATAACCGAGGCCGGATTGGAGTTGAAGTATTGAGATAAAATTTAATAATTAGAAAATGTTCCTAGATTTAATTTAAGCCAATGAATAATTTGTTCTAATGTAAAAGAATGTTTAAGGATTTATTCACTTAATTGGAGTTAAGTAGTAAATAAGCTCTTTTATGTCCAATAATTAATTAAATGCCTAAATTAAAATGTGTGACCAATTGATATAAGTTAATCTAGGCTTATTTTATTTAAGAAATTGTAACTTAACATGCTAGTAATTTATTGTAAGAATTAGCCATGCATACAAGAAAATTACTATCCCAAATTAATTTATTATTTCACTAAAATACATAATAAGTGTTTAAAACTTTAAAGAGTTAAAACTCAAGAATTAAGCAATATTTTACCCATATTATTTAGCAATTTTTGGTCACCCCATTGTAGATTTTATTAAGTTTGACAACTCTCCATTTTGATACATTTTCCTTATCCATTCTTGGTATATAATTCCCTCACTTTGAATCACCAATAATTAATAATTAAGAAATATTTCTACCTTAATTTGAATTGCAAGATTTCGGTCATCTCACCTCACCTAAATCTCCCTCAATCAAAAAATATCACACCTCATTTCCTTATCTCTCAAACTCTAGGATAGAAAGATTTTATCTTGCCATTTAATCCCCATTTATTTTGAAACTTCCTCATTCATTTCCTAGCCTCCCCTCATCTCCATTCTCTCGAAAATTCAGAAGAAAAACCTAGCCAAGAAATCGTGAGAAGCAACAAGCAAACAAGAGAGAAAATAAGAAAAGAAAAGGAACTCTGTCTCCGCCGCGTCGTCTTCGTCGCATAGTTTGTTTTCTTTTCGTAAACGAATTCCAGGCATGTATATCTTGTTCCTTTCTCTTCAATCAAGTCATATAATTATTTTAAAACATCATATGTGCATGAATCATGAAGCAAAATCGAAAAATATAACAACACATTTCGAAAACCATGCACATAATTTTCGGCTCTCACTTGTGCCTTCACAGTTTTGAATTGTTTTTGTGGTTTCAGGGGTTGGCTCGGTTCCATATGCTCAAGGCTGCATCTACACACATTATAGAGTGTGTTAGGAAGGTGTTGGTCCATTGGTTTGAGACTATTCGCCTCAGTAAAACGAAATGGACAGCAACTCTCCATAGTTGCAGATTTTGAGTCTCGATTTTCATGGTGGTTGTCTAAGGTGCGTGTTCGAACCATGGCTGTCCTAGTGGCTGTAGCCATGGTTAGAACCCTCCCTTAGCAGGTCTGGGATGTGACCAAGATGACCTTTCATGGCTTGGTTCATGATCCCATCGGTTTTTAAAACAAGCAAGACAAGTCCCTCGGTTTCTTTTTTTGATTTTGTGTGAGTGAGTTTCGAATTTTGAGTGGTTGGGTGGATCTTGGTTGGCTTCCAGGCCGTAGCCATGGTTCACACAACACCTCATGATGTCTAGATCATGCCATGGTCGATCATATGGCCACTGGAATGAAAATGACAGCGAAATTAAAGCAACACCCCTACGCGTGCTTAATGTGTTCTCGGGTGAAGCTTTGGATTGTCTTAGGTGTTTTCTTGGATTGTGGTTGGCCTAGGGCCCTTAGCCATGGTTCAAGCCACACCTTAGGATTTTGGGAAGAGGCTCTGGTTGTTGGTCGAGTTAAGTTTATTTGCATGTTCTCACGTTAGAATTAGGTCGCAGTGAACCTGGGAACGATCCAATCCATTCGGTAAAACAGGGTTATAATTATATTAGGTGCATAAAATATAAAATGTTTATTTATGAGATATATGCGATATGCCTTGTGGCTACCTTACGCTTATGGGATTGCTTCACCCAGTGACCTACGACCGGTTTACGATTATGTATGGGTATGGATATCCAATCCAAGGGCTGTGACGATCTCTACCGCCGAGTATAATGTGGTTTAGTCTGATCAGACGTGCATGTTATGTTATGTTATGTTATGGGCCACTTGCGTAGAACATTATCTCTACAGAAAATTACGATATGATATGTTATTACGATATGATATGTTATGACAGAGCTCTATCGAGCAGGCTTTTTTACGTATTATTTTCAGATTTGCACGTATTTATAATTACTCATGACATGATTTCCCCCTTACGCTTTACGATACGATATTTTTACGTTACACGAAATTTTATGACATATTTTTTACTTGTTATTCACGATACATGCATGTTGAGTCTTTAGACTCACTATACTTGATTGTTGTAGGTACTGATGGGGTCGAGACCAAGGGCGGGGACCAGTGAGCTAGCTTGGGTCGGCAGTAGTAGGAACCCGAGGACCTCATTTTTATCATTTACTATCTATGCTCAAACTCAGTTTTTACTTTGACGAATTATTTTAAGTCGTGGTTTGAAAACAATATTTGTTTCCGCTGTTACATTAAAAATTAAATCTTTTTATCAGTTCATTTTATGAATGAGGCATGTTATTTATTTAAAGCGAAAAATTTTAAATAATTCCGCAAATACGAATCACGGGCCTTTACAGTTGGTTTATACCTTTCTTTTGGTCGGTTTGACGAAGTCGAAGTCTCGAATTCGAATCTGCCAATATCAAATCTGAAATGACATTTTCAATAGGCACAATATCAATATACAATCTTAATCAATCCTGGATATAATTAGAAATCAATCAAATTCTGTTTCAACGGCACAACGGCACCATCTCGATATACCCAGCAATACAATTCAACATATATTAATTCCCATAACTCAAAATCGATAACAATACAAATCTGATATCAAATCTCAATCAAATCTAGGAATAGTACTTGATTTCACAAGTACTTGATATTAATTCGACTCAGTGCATCAGCTGCTGCATTAGATTTTCCTAGATAGTACTTGATTTCACAATCAAAGTCTTTAAGCAAATCAAGCCATCTTCGCTGCCTCATATTCAGCTTTGACTGTGAAAACAGATATTTCAAACTTTTATGATCAGAATAAATCTAAAACTTCTCACCGTATAGATAGTGTCGCCACATCTTTAGTGCAAATACAATGGCTGCCAATTCAAGATTATGAATTGGGTAGCGAGACTCATGTGGCTTCAACTGTCTCGAGGCATAAGTAATGACATGTCCTCGCTGCATAAAAACACAACCCAATCCTCTGTGAGAAGCATCACAATAAACAATAAAATCACCAGTACATGACGGGATAGTCAACACCGGAGCACTGGTCAATCTCTTCTTCAATTTGAGAAAACTGGACTCAAATTCTTCCGACCAAACAAACTGTGCATTCTTCTGCGTCAACTGAGTAATAGGTTTAGCAATACTCGAGAAATCTTTAATAAATCGACGATAATATCTTGCCAAACCCATAAAACTGCGTATCTCTGGCACTGATGTCGGTTTAGGCCAACTGATCACGGCCTCAACTTTGCTGGGATCAACAGAAATACCATTCCCAGATATAATGTGACCCAGAAATACAATCTGTCTAAACCAGAATTCACATTTCGACAGTTTGGCATATAATTTCTCATCCCTCAGAGTTCTAAAAACAATTCTCAAATGCTCAACAAGATCAATCATATTCTTCGAATATATCAGAATATCATCAATGAATATAATCACAAACTCATCAAGGTACTTCTGAAACACACGGTTCATCAGACCCATAAATACAGCTGAAGCATTCATCAAACCAAACGGCATGACAATAAACTTATAATGTCTATACCTGGTTCTGAATGCTGTCTTTGGGATATCAGAATCTCTGACTCACAGCTGATGATATCCAGATCACAGATCGATCTTGGAATAAACAGAAGAATCCTGCAACTAATCAAATAAATCATCGATATGAGGCAGAGGATATTTGTTCTTTACCGTAGCCTTGTTCAGTTGCCGATAGTCAATGCCGAGTCTCATTGAACCGTCCTTCTTTCTAACAAATAAAACGGAAGCACCCCAAGGAGAAACACTCGGTCTGATGTAACCCTTGGCCATTAAATCCTCTAACTGCTCTTTCAAATCTTTCAACTCAATCGGTGCCATTCTGTACGGAGCTCTAGAAATTGAAACTGTACCTGGCATCAACTCAATGCAGAAGTCTATCTCTCGTATCGGAGACAAACCAAGAATCTCATTTGGGAAGACATCAGCAAACTCACATACTACTGGCAAATCAGCCAATGATGGGCTCGATTTCAGTAAGTCAACTGAATACACCAGGAATCCCTCTGCTCCTTTCTGTAATAATCGAGTCATAGATAATGCAGATATCAAAGGAATTCTTGATCTAGAAACCTTACCGTAAAATTTCCATTCATAAGCCATCTCAGGTCTGAATTTCACAATCTCATGGTAAGAATCAACGGTAGCTCTGTACTTGGTCAGCATATCAATACCGATAATACAGTCAAAATCAGACAATCCAAGTACAATGCAGTCTAACTCAATTTCATGATCGTCATACTGTAGTACACAATATTTAACAGAATTCAATGAAATCAAACCTGTCCCCAATGGAGAAGAGACGGATACTACAGCAGATAAAGACTCAACATGTAATGCATGAATCAATGCAAATCGCTCAGAAATAAATGTATGTGATGCACCCGTATCAATCAATACGTAAGCAGGATAACCACATAAGGAACAGTTACATGCAACAACATCATCTGGTGCTTCCTGGGCCTGTTCTTCAGTCAAAGCAAATGCTCTGGCCTGCTGTCTCGAAGGCTGGTTCAAGTCTGGCTGGCTCCTGGCCTCTGCTGTGACTGAGTTGTAGTCAGTGGTGGCTGGAATGAGTAAACAGCTGATGATCGTCTATCAGTCTGAGCCACTGATTCAGATGATTCTGCTCCTTGGGGTCTTTGAGAACTTCTCTGTGGACATACTCTCGTAAAATATCCCTGCTGTCTGCAGATGTGGCAACTACCAAATACTCCTTGGCATTGCTCTCTGGGATGTCTCCCTCCGCAAGTTCTACAATAAACCCCTGTATAACTCTGTCGGGAACCACTGGAGCTAGAAGAACTGCTGCCAGACTTCTTAAACTGTTTTCCTCTGGCTTTCAAGATATCTTTCTTTCCACCACTGCTACTGCCACTCTAAAATCTGGGAGGAGGTTGTTGGGATGGAGTAGAAGTTTGTTGTTGTGGTCTCGGTGCTGGAGGAACATACGAAGCTCCTCTCTGCCTAATCAGGCTCGCTTCAGCTCCCATGGCTCTATTCAGAGCATCAGCAAAATTATTCGGTCGCCCGGTGTTCACCAATGTGAAGATCTTAGGATTCAGCCCATTGATGAACTGATTAGCAACAGCTTCGTCATTCTCAGCAACATGTGGAGCAAATCGTAGCAATGTCGAGAACTTGGCCACATACTCTTCAATGTTCAACTGACCCTCTCTCAAATTTGCAAACTCTGCATCCTTGTCTTTTCTGTACGACACTGGGAAAAATCTTTGATAGAATTCTCTCTTAAAGATTTTCCAAGTGATATTCATACCTCGATGCTTCAATGCTCTCTTTGTCGTGATCCACCAGTTCTTTGCAACGTCATGCAACTGGTGCCCAATCAATCGGACTCGGCGCTCATCTCTGTAATCCAAGGAATCAAACAGCATCTCAATATCATCTAATCAACACTCACAATCAACAGAAGTCTCTGTTCTTTTCAGGGTTGGCGGTTTGAATGGCTGAAATCTCTTCAGTAGCGTTTCCATCGGAGTTGCTGTTACATCCATTGGATTAGCTGAAGTACTACCCTGTTCCGGGATTCTTCGAGGAGTCATATCTGATTATCAAAAGGGTTAGCAATCACATTTGAAAAATCTGTCTTAGTCCCCTTCTAATCATCTTACCTCTGATCAAGAATCGGTTCTGATTCATTCTCAATAATACACGTTACCAATCAAATCAGATAGTCTTGTAAACATGCATTTCGAAGCAGTAAACATGCTAGCACATAAACACAGGAAAGAAAACTCAATCTACCCCGCTCACTAGCTTCTATCTCAGTCTAAGGAACCTACTGCTCTGATACCACCTGCTGTGGGGACCCGGACGCTAATTCATTTTTTAATCATCTTTGAGAATAATTAACTCAATTAAGATAAACAGGGTCTCAATTTTATTTTTTTTAATACAAGTGCGGAAACATAATGGAATCAATCTGATATACATATTAAAGTAAAAGGACATGTCTTGTACTAAATACATTCCTGTCAAACTAGGGTTCAACTACTATATCTCAAGTGCTGAATCCTAATCTATTTCTGGGCCTGATCTCCACGCTAACTGTAATCTCTCATCCTCTTCTTGACCCTGATCATGTCCCACCTATTGTCATGCACACATACAAACACAACAACACCTGGATAACTCCGGTGAGAATATAATCCCAGTATAAATAATATATACATGCAATCAT
Organism: Primulina tabacum; assembly: GCF_025594145.1. Taxonomy (NCBI): domain Eukaryota; kingdom Viridiplantae; phylum Streptophyta; class Magnoliopsida; order Lamiales; family Gesneriaceae; genus Primulina; species Primulina tabacum. Next base: position 22,781,601 of record NC_134553.1, on the reverse strand, counting down.
ATAACAATATAAAAGCATGAAACAGATATCAAAAGCATGTATCAAATCTGAAAAACATGAATCGATATAAAGCTGTAAATAAACTCTGGACTCGTCATCTCAAACTCGACTCATCTCTAATCTAGGGATCCTTGTTCCTGGATAGTGGCACATATATCGAATCTCAGCGATAGGAATGAATCAACTCCTAAGCAACATCGATATAAATCACACATCCAGTGTCTTGGCGACTCGGCCGAAGACTTGGCACATCAGCCAAAGACTAGGCACATCAGCCCATGACTCGATACATGCTTTGCTATAAATCAATAGACTAAGCATATCAATCTCAAAAATTGCAAATATCAATGCAATAAAGTAAAGTATGTGGTTTTGGAAAACTGAAGTCAAATCAAACTCGAGTCGTATCATCACGGTTCAACATTGATTTATACCTTTCTTTTGGTCGATTTGACAAAGTCGAAGTCTCGAATTCGAATCTGCCAATATCAAATCTGAAATGACATTTCCAATAGGCACAATATCAATATACAATCTTAATCAATCCTGGATATAATCAGAACTCAATCAAATTCTGTTTCAACGGCACAACGGCACCATCTCGATATACCCAGCAATACAATTCAACAGATATCAATTCCCACAACTCATAATCGATAACAATACAAATCTGATATCAAATCTCAATCAAATCTATTCCAAAAATCATAACAATTCCATACGGTATCTGTTCTTCAATCCGATTTCGATTATACGATGCCTAATATCGTAAGAACACCATATATGAATCATATCCGATTCCTTCAATATCATAATTTCAAATCGTAACAAAATGTACGAAAACTTACGTCTGTGTGAAGCCTGTAACGAGAGGAGTACTGTACTAAACTCGGATTGAAATTCTGACGGACAGATCTTGCACAATAACAAATCTAAAATATGAAAAGGCGTAAGGATTTTCACGAGGCTTCCTCGATCGTTTTCCTTGAAAATCTGAAGGAACAATTGCAAATTCGACATATATATATAAATCCTAATGCATGCTAAGTCCATGTGGCTAACTCCTTGCACTGCACGTCTCGCGCATATGCGCGACCCTCCTCGGCGCATATGCGCGAGATATTCTATCTCGGCGCATAACATTCTCGGAAGCTCGCGCATATGCGCGAGGTTCTCTGCCAATCTCGTGCATATGTGCGGGTCGTGTCGTTCATATGCGCGAGGTTCTCTGCCTACCACGCGCATATGCGCCCGGCTGGGTCGCGCATATGCGCGAGGGCTCATCCTCGCACATAATTCCAATCTTCTTTTCGGGTTTTCCGGTCCGATCCATTCCATATATAATCACATTAATTCATCAAGAAATCATTTCAGATTTCAATAACAAAATTTTCGGGCATTACAAAACCTTTTCTCCGGTTGCAATGTTCAATTCTATAAGGATATTGCTAGCCATAACTGCATGGTATGACTATGAGATATGGCAAATGGATGTCAAGACAGCCTTTCTTAATGGGGATATTAAGGAAGAGATTTACATGTCTCAACCTGAAGGGTTTACATCTATCGGAAGTGAGCATATGGTATGCAAACTTCAGAAATCTATTTATGATCTAAAGAAGGCATCTAGGAGTTGGAACCCTAGATTCGATAGTACAATCAAAGATTTTGGTTTTACTAAGAATCCTGAGGAACCATGTGTGTATAAGAAGGTCAGTGGGAGTGCTGTGACATTCCTGGTGCTTTATGTTGATGACATTCTACTCATTTGGAATGATATAGGGATGCTGCAATCAACTAAAATATGGTTAGCGAGTAAGTTATCGATGTAGGACTTGGGTGAAGCATCTTTTGTATTGGGGATACAGATCTATAGAAATAGATCAAGAAGATTGCTTGGTCTCACCCAGTCCACATACATTGAGACCATCGTGAAGCGGTTCTTGATGGATGAGTCTAAGAGAGGACATCTACCAATGTGTCATCGCGTGTCCCTATCCAAGTCTATATCTCCCAAGACTGATGCAGAGATAGCGGCGATGACACGCATTCCGTATGCATCTGTAATTGGTAGCATCATGTATGGGTTGATATCTACACGTCCTGAGTGGCTTTCGCACTAAGTGTAGTGATTAGATATCAATCGAACCCTGGTCTTCCACATTGGAAAGCTGTGAAAGACATCCTCAAGTATTTGAGAGGGACTAATAAATTGTTCTTGGTCTATGGGGGTGGGGAACTGAAATTTGAAGGCTATACCGACTCTAGCTTCCAAAGCGATATCGATGACTCGAAGTCAACCTCTGGGTTCATATTCATGCTCAATGGTGCTGCTGTCTCTTGGAAGAGTTTCAAGCAAGACAATACAGCAGATTCCACCACTGAGGTAGAATACATTATTGATGCCTCAGCTGCAGCAAAGGAGGCTGTTTGGATAAGGAATTTCGTCCAAGAGTTGGGTGTCATTCCTAATGGAGTTGCTCTTGTCCCGGTGTTTTGTGACAACACGGGAGCCATTGCTCAAGCAAAGGAGCCAAGGTCTCATCAGAAGTCCAAACATGTATTGAGAAAGTACCACATCCTCCGAGAGATTGTGGAAAGATAAGAAATGTCGATTGACAAAGTCGACTCCGCAGATAATGTTGTTGATCTACTAACTAAGCCTTTTCCTGGTGATAAGTGCAAGATTTACACTTAATTTATATTAAATTCCATTTTTAATTATGCTTGTTTCGAACTGAATTATGAGTTTTTGGTTTGTTTTGATTGTCTTTTCAGGAATGGAGAAAAAGCGGACACGAAGCCAAGTGAGCCATGAAAACAAGTGCACAACCAACACACTATCGGACAGAACCTCGCGCGCAGCTGCGCGCACATACTTGAAAGAATCGGCCAGAGACTTGCGCGCGGCCGCGCCCCATCACGTCCAGGCGCGCGTGCACCAATACTGGCGAATGACCAGAAACTTACGCGCGGCCGCGCGACCGCGCGCACACATGCACGGGCCAGCGAGCAGAAGCAGCCGCGCCAGAACTTGCGCAACCGTGCGCTATGAGTTCCAAAAAACTATAAAATCGCGATTCTTAGGTCACGGAAGGGGATTCAACCGCCCTTTGGAGAAAGTCACGAGAACAGCCGCCCTTGGAGAAGAAAAGGCGCGAAAAATCAGAGTGTACACACGAGACGAAGATTCAGAGTGCGAAGAACATTTACAAATACGAAGAACGACGGATCTGGGGACGGAGACGACACCTCGGATTTGTTCTTTTTCCTTCGCTTTTACATTTTCGTTGTCTAAAATGTTGAACATGTCTTGTCTTCGCTTGGATTTCGTGATGAGCTAATTTTCCATTTTAGAGAATGATGTAGCTTTGTGGACACGATGATTTGACGTGGTTATTTTATATGATTGAATTCCATTTCATATTTAATTGTGTTTCTCTGTGTTTATTTCACTGCAATTTACTGGCCATAAATTGTTTGTTGTTTGATTAATTCTATAACTCGGGAGAGGGACTAGGATTGTAGATCATTAGAAACACATCGTTGAATGTCTATATTGTTCGAAAGGCGTATAACTTTAGCGAGGCTTAGGTAAGAACATCGTTTGTATTTATCAATTAAACTTAGATTTTATTATGAATAATTGAATCGAAGTTTGATTGATACAATTTATTTGTCACTTGGGAAAGGGGGAATAAAATAATTAAGTGTTCTTGGCCATTAAATAATTGGAATTCAGGAATATAAATTTAACTGGGAATAATTGGCGTGGAAACTTGGTGAAATCATTTCTCTAGATATTTTCTCTAATTGTTATTCTTCAATTCGGTGATTAGATTAATCATTTTTTTTTGAATTAATTCGTTCAAACAAACCAATCTTGTTATTGATTTGTCTAGATAAAGTCTTGACTATTTTAATTACAAGCATTGATATATATTTTTATACACACTCCTCGTGGGATTGACATTTGCACTCCAAAGTACATTTTACTATAACTTGACATCGTGCGCTTGCGAGTATTTAAGAAAACACGCAACAAGTTTTTGGCGCCGTTGCCGGGGAGTGTCAAAATTTAAATTTATATCAGTATTGTTACCAATTAGTCTAGATTTTAATTTAGAGCTTTATTTTATTTTTATTTTTATATTTATTTGGTTGTTCATTTTTTTCTGTTTGACAGTGCATGCTAAGATCGCAATACCCAAACTCGCTTATTTTTTATCCGGAGATCGAACGAACTGCGAGAAGATTAAGAAAAGCGAGAAGGGAAGAAATCAAAGCGATGGCTGATAACAGAGAGAATGACCGACAGATGCCGCCTGAGGCTATACCAATCAGAGATCACTTCCGACCAGTGATCAATCATCATTATTCTGGCATTGCTCGAGGGACCATCAGCGCAAATAATTTCGAGCTGAAGCCTGCTCTGATCAACATGGTTCAACAGAACCAGTTTGGGGGAGCCGCTACTGTAGATCTTCATCTACATCTCAGAACATTCTTGGAGATAACGGACATGGTAAAAATAAATGGTGTTTTTGATGATATTATTCGACTGCGCTTGTTTCATTTTTCTCTTAGGGACCAAACTAGAGGATGGCTCCAATCCCTTCCCTTTGGAAGTATAACTACATGGCAGGAGCTAGCGACGAAATTTCTAGCGAAATACTTTCCCCCTTCAAAGTCTGCACAGTTGAAGATTGAGCTAAGTACTTTTAGGCAAACTAATTTTGAGCAGTTGTACGAAGCTTGGGAAAGATATAAAGATTTATTGAGGAAGTGCCCGAATCATGGCTTTGAAGACTAGGTACATATTGAATTATTTTACAACGGTCTAAATGGGCAAACAAGAGGAACAGTGGATGCAGCAGCTGGTGGCACAATCTTTGCCAAATCTCCTGAGCAAGCCTATGACTTGCTTGAGCAGATGACTATAAATAGCTATCAGTGGTCGACTGAGAGATCTGGAGTGAAGAGGGCTGTTGCAGTTTATGCTGTGGATCCGATTACATCACTCACAGTCCAAGTGTCTGCACTGACCACACAACTAGCAGCTATGAACAAAGTGAGCACAGCAGAGACTGAGGGTCCACCGATTTGTGCTGAAGAACAATCTCTTCCTGAAGAAGCTCAGTATATCAACAACAAAAATTTTGGAGGATTCGGCGGTTATCGAGGTAACCCTCCCCCTAATACTTATCATCCTGGGTTGTAAAACCATGAAAATTTTTCTTATGCAAACAATAAGAATTTGTTGAATCCTCCACCGGGGTTCAATACATCAAATGGGGAAGGGAAGCCATCATTTGAAGATTTAGTTGGGACATTCGTTTCTGATATGGTAAGAGGATGGCTAGGACTGAGTCTAGGCTTGACAACCTAGACACCCACATGGCAAGTATTGGAGCTACTTTGAAAATCCTTGAATCGCAAGTGGGGCAGATAACGAAGCAACTCACGTCTAAACCGTCAGGCGCAGTACAAAAGACTGCAGACCCAAATCTGAGGGAAGTGAATTCTATCTTTATAAATCACGAGAAGATTGGGATGATAGAAGGAGAAGAGAAAAAAATTGATTGCACAACTAGCCGTGAAGATAAGCCGACTCCAAGCAAAGGAAACCGAGGTAAGAAAGGTATGAGTTATGATTTTGATCAATGTATTGATCTTTCTTTGCTCCCCTATCCCCAGATATTTTTACAATTACAAGCTGAATTTCACAAGAAAAAATGTCTTGAAGATCTCAAGACCCTACACTCTAATATTTAGTCTGCAGAGCAGGAAGAGGTGGCATTTAGTGGAGGAGATGATAAGGACAGGCGAGTAAATCTTCCTCAGAAGCTACAAGACCCCGGAGAAATTGTAGTACCATGTGAAATAAGGGGTAAATTTGGAGAAAAATCTATCTGTGATTCAGGAGCGAGCGTGAATATAATGCCAAGTTCTCTTTACGAGAAACTTGGATTGAGCAGGATAAAGCCCACAGGACCAAGCTTGCAGATGGCAGATAAATCGGTCAGGACACCGCTGAGTATTGTGGAAGATGTTGAACTTAAGATTGATAAAATAAGGCTTCTAGCAGATTTTGTGGTGCCTGACATGGGGAACAATCAGAATGTTCGTGCTATTTTAGGACGACCATTTTTGGCTACTGCAGGAGCCGTCATTGATTTGAGACAAGGAAAACTGACCATGGAGGTTGATGGTCAAAACGTAGAACTCAAGGCTTCCAAGATATCATATGACACCCACCATGAACATGATTGGTGTAGTCGGGCTGACGACGTTAAACCAAGCGCTGTGTGGGAGGCAACCCACAATTTTTATTTTTTAGCATTCATTTTGTTTTTATTATTTTATTTTATTTTACTCCCTTAGTTGTTAATTTTACCCACCACCAGATCTATCACCGCCGCAGCCCATGGACGAGGATGATGAAGATGCTGCGGACGACAACTCGAGCGCCCAAGTTCTGACACTCGTGCGCGAGGTATGTATTGTCACGTTCTTTTTATTTCTATACATTGAGGACAATGCATACTTTAAGTTTGGGGGGTGAAATTGCTTGCTTGCTTGTTAGATTTTTTTTTTCTCAGTAGTTAAATTGATTTTTTTCTTTCTTTAGTTTTTATTTATTTCATGCTTGATTTGTTAGGAAAAATCATGGATAAGTAAAATGTGTGACCGATGATGAAAATTGAATGGCGATCCGGAAGTATATATGTGTCCATGATAACTTAGGAGTCACAATTATTTTGCACTGTCGTGTTTGTTGATACTATCGTTGCTTAGAGACAAGTTGTATGCCTGTGATGCTAAATAGATGAGGAAGATCTGATTCTTGGTAATTCTTACATGACATTGATTGACACTTTTGCAAACATAGAAATGATCTAGGCAATTTTTTTCACAATATCTTTGGGTCTTTTACTATCAATTGTAGCCCTTTGAGCTTCGAATTAATTGAGATGCTTAGAATTTCTTTTGTACCTACCTCGTATATCATTTTTGGTTGAAAAAATGCATGTGATTAGTTTGTATGAGTTGACTAATGGATTGACGGAAATCTAGAACTTGCATGAACACTTTTCGAGACGAAATACGGATAATATGTGACATAGGAATGATTTAGGCAATCTTTGGAGCCGTTTTGAGCCTTGAGCCGACCAAATGCACATGAAATATCCCTAGTGTCCCATTTTGAGCCTACTAAAAATCAAGTGGTGTATGTCAATGACATACAATTAGCACCCATTTGTATCTATTTTACATCCCACAACGACTACCTAATGAAGCTTATACACTTATTGTCCTACCTAATTTTGAGAGAAATAAGTTCATGGGTGTTGTAATGATTCAAATACTCCTTGAAAAGAAAAATCAAAATTAAATGTGCAAAAAGGAGTTGGCAAAAAAAAAAGGAAAGAGATCAAAGAAATGAATCAAACAAAAGTGGTGAAAAAGGAAAAATTGGAAAATGGAAGATATGATTGGGAAGAAAACAATAAAGCGATGGTGAATGAAATGAGAGTGAAAATGATGAAGATTTGATTATTTCTCTCAAATTTTGATTCTCATACCTTTTATTGTAGCCATGAGCCCTGGCCTAACGTTACAAGCCTACAAGACCTATTAACCTTGTCACATTTATCCAATATACTAGTGGAGAAAAGTTGTTCAAGTCAAACCTATAGATACCTGAAAAACATTGTCAACACGTATAAACTCTAATCACTTGCTTACAAGCATCTCATTGTGTGATTTCATCTTTGGCATACTTGTGTTGACTATCTTTTGAGCCAAATAATCACCGATAAAGTCCTATGTGATCCGTGAATGCAAATTTATATGTTGATGAAGTGTGAGTTGAACTGAACTGAGGATTTTTTGATTCTATAAGGCGAATGGGTATTACAACTCTATTTGAGCATTCGATTGGGTAAACGAACATTGACATACCACACACACGTGACTCTTGAAAAATCGTGAATTACATGAATTTAGATAAGGCGGAGGTCAACATCACTTTTCGCATATCCATGACTATAGTAGTTTACGTAATTTTTTTCCTTAATTGTTAGCTTTTATTCTATTTTGCTCGGGACTAGCAAAAGTTCAAGTTTGGTGGGTTTGATAAGTGTATGATTTGCACTTAATTTATATTAAATTCCATTTTGAATTAAGCTTGTTTCAAACAGAATTATGCATTTTTGGTTTGTTTTGATTGTCTTTTCAGGAATGGAGAAAAAGCGGACACGAAGCCAAGTGAGCCAAGAAAACAAGCGCACAACCAACACACTATCGGACAGAACCTCGCGCGCAGCTGCGCAAGATCACACGCAGCCACGCGCATATACATGAAAGAATCGGCCAGAGACTTGCGCGCGGCCGCGCAACATCCCGCGCAGGCGCGCGCGCACCAATACAAGCGAATGACCAGAAACTTACGCGCGACCGCGCGCACACATGCACGGGCCAGCGAGCAGAGGCAGCCGTGGCAGAACTTGCGCAACCGTGCGCTATGAGTTCCAGAAAACTATAAAATCGCGATTCTTAGGTCACGGAAGGGGATTCAGCCGCCCTTTGGAGAAAGTCACGAGAACAGCCGCCCTTGGAGTAGAAAAGGCGCGAAAAATCAGAGCGTACACACGAGACGAAGATTCAGAGTGCGAAGAACATTCACAAATACGAAGAACGACGGATCTGGGGACGGAGACGACACCTCGGATTTGTTCTTTTTCCTTCGCTATTACATTTTCGTTGTCTAAAATGTTGAACATGTCTTGTCTTCGCTTTGTGGACACGATGATTTGACGTGGTTATTTTATATGATTGAATTCCATTTCATATTTAATTGTGTTTCTCTGTGTTTATTTCACTGCAATTTACTGGCCATAAATTGTTTGTTGTTTGATTAATTCTATAACTCGGGAGAGGGATTAGGATTGTAGATCATTAGAAACACATCGTTGAATGACTCTATCGTTCAGAAGGCGTATAACTTTAGCGAGGCTTAGGTAAGAACATCGTTTGTATTTATCAATTAAACTTAGATTTTTTTAGGAATAATTGAATCGAAGTTTGATGGATACAATTTATTTGTCACTTGGGAAAGGGGGAATAAAATAATTAAGTGCTCTTGGTCATTAAATAATTGGAATTCAGGAATATAAATTTAACTAGGAATAATTGTCGTGGAAACTTGGTGAAATCATTTCTCTAGATATTTTCTCTAATTCTTAATCTTAATTGTTATTCTTCAATACGATGATTAGATTAATCCTTTGTTTTGAATTAATTCGTTCAAACAAACCAATCTGGTTATTGATTTGTCTAGATAATGTCTTGACTATTTTAATTACAAGCATTTATATATATTTTTATACACAATCCTCGTGGGATCGACACTTGCACTCGAAAGTACATTTTACTATAACTTGACATCGTGCGCTTGCGAGCATTTAAGAAAACACGCAACACCTGGACCATTATTCGAGAAGCATCGCGAATCGATGGGTTTGAAGCATTTGGGTAGTTGGATCTAGTGCAAGTGGGAGATTGTTATAGTAGGTGGCCGTCAAGCCAAGTGTTGGTCGAGTATTCACAATGAAACTCTATGTATAAACAATCTTTATTTAATAATATTTGAAATTATTGTTTTGGCACATCTTTATCTGTATACCCATGCTAGTTTCACAGATAAAGTCCTTGAATATATAAATAGTAGAAAGAATATGAGATGCTCATATGATGAGTATCATGAAACTCATATTTTCAATAGTGTATATTCTAAATAGTTCCTAGTCGATTCAGCCGCCGCTAAGAAGGATATAGGCCGCCCGAGTTTGAGACTATTATCTGCGATGTGAGTACCATGTTTCATTGGTAGGGGACATTGTGATGTCCGAACAAGCAGATAGGTGCTCCTTGTAGATTGCACTGAACAACCCTCTATATAGGACTTTCCAAGTGGTTCTCACTTATCGAGTGGAAACGTCCTAGTTTATGGTTATACACCATTAGTCTTTATGACCTGGGATAACATTGAGACTCTATATGCTAGCATTGCACTTTGACTTGTTTACCGACTCTCATGGGGTCATCAGGTGGCAAGGTTGGGTGTTTTGTCGAAACATATAGAAGTCGATGCTCTGTAGTCGGGGATTCACCTGTTACCTTCGGGTATGGATATCCTATGTGATCTCATGTATATGTAGTATGAAATCTCTGATCAGAATATGGTGGTAATTATGAAAGGGGTTTCATAGATTACACCATCGATAAAACTACGACATGACACATAGTATCGATTCTTTGACAGCTCTCGATATACCAATAGTTGTTGAATCGGTCAAGATATATGAGATGAAGTGACCGTACTGTACGCTAACCATAATTGAATGGTTCTTGCAGGCACTATCATTTGATATCTAGGGAATCATGTAAGCGATGCTGCTAGGCGTTTAACGTGATTGGTTGGGTACTATCAGACTTGAGTTCTGACGTTCTTATTATCAAGGAGTTGATAAATAAGAACGGATCAATTGGGGTATGCTCATATAAGGGCATGTTTAGTCCCGAATCACATGGAGATGTGAACCCACTGCTAGTTGTATCAATGAACCATTGAGGGCCACACAAGTACTAACTTACTAGATCCCGTTGAGAAGAAAAATAGTTCAATGTGTTGAACGGCTTATAAAGGAGTTTATAAGCATAAATAAAAATATAAGTAAGACTTCTATAAAGAGAATGTAACTTTTAATTTATGAAGGTGTTCTAAATTAAAAGTTGGCCAAACAAATAATGTATTTGAAAATTGTTATTTTCATAAACATTATTATGGACTAAATTAAATTTATTCAAGTGTTGAATTAATTAAACACTAGTGAGCCTAGTAGTGTCCAAATAATTAAATTAATTCAAGTGTTGAATTAATTAAATAATATTGGGCCTTGTACAGCCCAATTAGAAATAATCATTAAACTAATGGGCTTGAGTAAAATCAAGTAAATGTTAAATGGTCTCTCAAATGTGTGAGTCATTTAAATAAAACTCCATGGGCCTTGTAATTGTTACAAGCCCAAGTAAAATGCATGCTTGAAAGGTGAAGAGTTGGAGACAACTTTTGAGTTAATGGCATAGCATGCACATGCAATTTTTTGCTTTAACTTTTTCCACAACCAGGAAAGTCTTCCTCCCTTCTCTCCTACAAGCACTTGAACGAAATTTTTGTTCAAAAATTCACTCAATTTTTCTTCAATTGTTGAGGAAAGAAAACACTTATCAAAGAAAAATCCTCTAATTTTTCTTGTGCAAAATTAGAGGGGAACTAGCTTGTTGGTGGTGAGCTATATTTTGAGCAAGAAGTGCTCAAAGGAGGCTTGTAAATTGTCATCCTTTGAAGACCTTAAATGTTTGATAACTAAGTTGGAGCCACAATCAATCTTTTAAGATTGATAGGTATATTTCTTTAAAACACAATATGTATGACATATTTTGTGTTATGTTATTTGCTACACACTATAGTGGTTGAGGTGCTCGGTTTTGTTATTAAAAATAATTTTTTGAAACTTGTTGCGCATTTCGGGCACCTTAAACGATCCCTTTCAAGTATTTTGAAATATTGATAGTTTAGGTTTGATAAAAAGGTTGACAATTCAATGTTATGAATTCTTCTTTTGAGTTTCAAATATAGTTGGTTGTTTTAATTTAAATTGGTGTCAAAATATTATATAAATAATATGTATTGGACGAATTTGGAGTAGAAATATTTTTTTGTTTTAGTACTTTTTAAGAAAAACGAGTAGTAGACGTTTCAATCGGTATCAGGGCAATGTTCGTGCAAAGGGTTGTGCCACTGCCAGTTCCGGAAATCTCAGTCGTCAAGCCTCAAGTCTGTAAGTTTAAATGTTTTAAATTCTTTTAATATTATCACATGCATATTTAAATGATTTATGCGATTAAGCTACATGTTTATGTTAGAGTAGGTGTCCATCGAGCCAAGTGTTGGCCGAGGGTTCATATTGAAACTCTATGTATAAACAATATTTATTTTAATAATATTTGAAATGATTGTTTTGGCACATTTTATCTGTATACACGTGCTTGTTGCATAGATAAAGTCCTTGAATATACAAATAGTAGAAAGAATATGAGATGCTCATATGATGAGTATCATGAAACTCATATTTGGAATACTGTATATTCTAAGCAGTTCCTAATCGATTCAGCCGTCACTGAGAAGGATATAGGCCGCTCGAGTTTGAGACTAGTATCTGCGATGTGAGTAGCATGTTTCATTGGTAGGGGACATTGTGATGTCCGAGCATGCAGATAGGTGTACCTTGTAGAGTGCACTGAACAACCCTCCATAGAGGACTTTCCAAGTGATTCTCACTTATCGAGTGAAAACGTCCTAGTTTATGGTTGTACACCATTAGTTCATATGACCCGGAACAACATTGTGACTCTATATGCTAGCATTGTACTTTGACTTGTTTACCGACTCATATGGGGTCATCAGGTGGAAAGGTTGGGTGTTTTGTCGAAACATATAGGAGTCTATGCATTGTAGTAGGGGATTCACCACTTACCTTCGGGTATGGATATCCTATGTGATCTCATGTATATGTAGTTTGAAATCTCTGATCAGAGTGTTGGTGGTAATTAAGAAAGATGTTTCTTAGATTACACCATCAATGCAACTACGACATGACACATAGTATCGATTATTTGACAGCTCTCGATATACCAATGGTTGTCGAGTCGGTCGAGATATATGAGATGAAGGGACCGTACTGTACGCTAACAATAACGGAATTGTTCTTGCAGGCAATATCATTTGATACCTAGGAAATCATTTAAGCGATGTTGCTAGGCGTTTAACATAATTGGTTGGGAACTATCATACTTGAGTTCTGACGTTCTTATTATCAAGGAGTTGATAAATAAGAATGGAGCGGCTGAGGTATGCTCATATAAGGACATGTTTAGTCCCGAATCACATAAAGATGTGAACCCACTGCTAGTTGTATCATTGAACCATTGAGGGTCACACAAGTGCTAACTTTCTAGATCCCGTTGGGAAGTAAAATAGTTCAATGTGTTGAACGGCTTATAAAGAAGTTTACAAGCACAAAGAAAAATAGTAGTATGACTTTATAAGAGGATTATGGAGAATGCAACTTTAAATTTGTGGAAGTGTTCCTAAATTAAAAGTTGGCTTAAATAAATAATGAATCTAAAAATTGTGATTTTCATAAATATTGTTATGGACTAAATTAAATTAATTCAAGTGTTGAGTTAATTAAACACTAGTGGACCTAGTAGAATCTAAATAATTAAATTAATTCAAGTGTTGAATTAATTAAATAATATTGGGTCTTGACGAGCCCAATTGGAAATAATTATTCAATTAGTAGACTTGAGTAAAATCAAGTCTTAAATTGATCTCAAATGTATTTGAAATATTTAAATAAAATTCCATGGGCTTTGTAAATGTTACAAGCCCAAATAATATGAATGGGGAGGTAAAGAGTTGGGAGACAACTTTTTCAATAAACAAGCCATGTGTCTCACATGAGCTTTAACTTTTTCAAGAATCAAGAAATGTATTCCAACCCTTTTTTTCTCCCTCAAGTGGCCGAAGCTTCTTGTAAGGCCGGAGAATTCGATTATCATAATCTGATATGATTTGTGGATAATTGAGATGTGATTATAGACGGAAATGATCAGACCGAGGAAAGCCGGAAAGAAGTTGGAATTATGTGCGAGGAAAAGACCTCGCGCATATGCGCGACCCCGCCGGGCGCATATGCGCGAGGCAGGCAGAGAACCTCGCGCATATGCGCGACATGGATTCGCGCATGTGCGCGAGGGTACCCGAGAGTTGTGAAGTACCTCGCGCATATGCGCGGAATAGGTGCGCGCATATGCGCGAGCTGCCGAGAAGGAAACTATAGAGACCAGTAGGTCTCGCGCATATGCACCGGTTGAGGTCGCACATATGCGCGAGACGTGTAGCACATAGAAGCCGCCACCTAGCCTTCACATGCATGATATATATATCAAAATCGAAATTTGGCATTTAGAATTCAGAAAACAAAAAAGGCCGAGGAAAGTTTGCCAGAAATCCTTACGCCTTTATATTTCGATCCGTCCGTTAGATTTTCAATCCGACGTCAGTACCGTGTTTCTATTGACGAGAGGTTCAACTGGACGTAAGTTTTATTAAATTCTGATATCGTTTGAAATTATGATATTGGGAGAATTACGATTTGACTGATATATTGTGTTCTGGGTATACTGATCAATATATAATTGAAGTCAGATCGAAGAACGGACTGTTTATATAATTGTTATGATTTTTCAGAACTAATATGATCGAGATTGTACAGATTTGATATTATGACCTGTTATTATTGAAGATTATGATCCGTATTGATATCGATTATGAGTTGTGGTATTATATCTGTGATGTTGAGATTGACGGGGTTATCAAAACTGTATTGTTATGCCGTCGAAACATTAGTAGATTTATTTTGATCAGATTCAGTATTGATTGAGATTGTATCATGATATCGTTGACATGGATCAGATTATGTTTGATTTGAGTTTTGATCAGAACAGGTTTTGAATTGAGTTATACATTGATACAGTGTATTCGATATTGGTATTGCCAGATTGATTTGACAGGCAGTGAGTTTGAGACTTCGACAGAGTCAGATCGACAGAACAAAACGAAAGGTATAAATTGATGTTGATGCGGGATTGCACAACTCGAGTCCGATTCGACTTGAGTTTCCCAAAATCACATACTTCATCTTATTGCATTGATATTTGCAATTGATGTGATTGCTATCTTTGATCTATTGATTTATGTATTGAGTCATAGGCTGATACGCCTAGTCTTAGACGATTGATCTCGTGACAGAGGTACCCGGTAGTGATGGAATCGTCACTAGGCCATTGCACATTGTCATAGAGGTTTGGCAGGATATGCCAGGGCTGATACGCCTAGATGATTGGCCGATATGCCAGGGCGGATATGCCTAGTCTGTGACGGATAGGTCAAGACACCGGATGTTTGGTTATATAGAAGTGGATAGAATTGGAGTTTCTTCTATTAATGATGTTCGATATGGAAAGAGCCAAAGTCCGCGAATAAGAACGTACCACCACCCCGATCGGGAGTGTAGGTGGGTGTAAGTTCTTATTCAGATCGGGATCCCTAGATTAGGATGAGTCGAGTCAGAGTCTAGGAATCACGGAGTGTGATTCGGAGTTTGTATTGATTCATGTTTCTGATTTTGATACATGTTATGAATATCTGTTTCATGTTGTTATATTTGTTTATATGAAATGCATGTATACATGATTTATAGTGGGAATGTAATTCTCACCGGAGTTATCCGGTTGTTGTCTTGTTTGTATGTGTGCTTGACAACAGGTGGGACAGGATCAAGATCAGGAAGAGGATGAGAGATTATAGTTAGCGTGGAGATCCGGGCCCAGAAGCAGAATAGGATTCAGCACTGGATGTATAGTCGTTGAACCTAGTTGAGATAGTGACATGTAGTACATGATTTGTACTTTACTCTTGACATGTATAACAGATAGATTAGTGTTACGTTTCCGCATTTATAATTTAAAAAGGAAAAAATTTAGTCCCACTTTTCTTAATTGTTATATTTGACATTAATAATGATTAAAACATGAATTAGCGTCCAGGTCCCCACACTTCTCCTTGGTTTTTTCTCTCAATATTTGCTTCTTCTTTTGTTTGAAAAAGCATACTCTTCTAAAAAAAATACTCTAATTTTTCTAGTGCAAAATTAGAGTGGATCTTCTTTGTTAGTGACGGACCTAATTTGAAGGAAAGAATCTCTTTGAGCAAGGAGTGCTCTAGGAAGCTTGTATATTTGTCTGCCATTGAAGAGCTAAGTTGTTTAACAACTTAGTTGGAGCCATCATCAATCTTTGAGATTGATAGGTAAAACACTTAAACACCCTATGTATGTTTGTGTTTTATTTGTATTTGTTACACACTAAGTGAGGGTGCTTGGGTTTTGCTCTTGTAAATTATTTTTAAAACTTCCGTTGCGCATTCCGTGCATCCGTATACGATTCCCTTTTCAAGTGGTATCAGAGCTTAGGTAACTTTTTGTGTAGATAATACATGATATTGTATTGAGAAATTATTTCTAACCGCATGATAAATCTACACAACGAATCGAGGGCCGATTTTTGGGGGTATTTCGGTGCATGGTTGCTGCCCGAACTGCCCGAAACACCCCAACAAAAATTAAAAAAATTGTGTTGGCCGGAATCCGGCAATGGAGATCCGGTAACGACGATGACGGCTGGATTTTCAAAAGTGTTTTGGGATATCAAAGTGTCATGAACCCTAAGTTTGTTGGACCATTAATATGGTTGACATATTTTGTGAAATTTAAATGGGCCAAACGTTTTTTGAAAAATGTCTTTTTGGGCCCTTAAGTTTAAATTTACAAAATGTGGATATATTTTCTCATAAAATAAATAATTGAAGTCGGACTTTAATTATTTATAGTAAGTTGTGCAAGAAATTGGGTTATAAATAAATTAATTAGAAAGTGAACAAAGAGTTTGTTTACTTTGTTGATTTAATTTATAATCGTGGCGGTTGATGATTGGATCAAGATATATAATATTGAATCAATTGATTATTGTGATAATTAATTGATGGTGTATGATATGCAATATTATGCATGAAGGGTGATCAAAAATCCAAGCCCAATTTGCTAGTGTAAGCTAGAATATTTTTTGTTGAATGATTGTAATAATTATCAATTTATAAGTGTTCTTGCTTTTTTGCTCGTTCCCACCCAATGAGATATATCCAGGGATATTTATTTGTAAATATTAGTATAGTGGAAGATCAAGATTGGAAGATGGTGGGCCTTGATGATTACGAAGATCGAAGACATGTAAATATTGGAAGCTTATGTAATTATGCATTTGCATCCCATGCATTCCCTAGGATTGGACCTAGGCCCGTGTTTGGCTCACACGGGCCATTATTGTTTGGACGATTGATCATCCTTGTTAAGTTTACTGTTTTTAATATGTGCATGATATATGATAAATAATGAGTATGTGCGTTATCACGTGATAATAAGAAATTTGCATGAATCCGGCAAACATACGATCAAACATAGAAAGCTTTTAAATAAAATTAATGATGAGACCTTTCAAAATTAAAAACCCTCATTTTGAATGAGATTCAAAATTCATATTAAGCTCGAAAAGGGGAATTATAAAGATGTTTATAATTTTCATGTCTTCCATCGACAATGGATGCATGATTAACACTACCTGTGCTCAGTGCTCGGCTCATATTATTGGGGGAACCCTGGAAACCGTAAATCTGTGACATCCATTGACATGGTTATGTGAATTACGTGGAAATCCCATGATTTTGGCTCATATTATTGAGGGAACTCATGGCGACCGTCCATTAAGGTTCAACATCGATGGGTAAGGCTTGACACGTAAAGATGAACGACGTCATATTATTGGGTCCTAATCAAATGTGAGACAAAATTTTATGTAGAGGGTTGAATGGAGATGCAATTGGAAGCTACATTTTAGTAATTATTACTGGCTGATTATTCGAGATCATAATTTGCTAATTGGACCTTACATACCTACTGAGAAAAGGAGTTTCCCATTTTCATTAGAGGGTAGTGAAAGATGTCAAAACAGTGGGAGTGAAAATTTATGAAGTAAAAATCTATATTTTATATCTTATTAAATATTTTAAAATAGCCATTAACATTTATCTGTTCTTACTTTTTAGTACAAATTTGACAATGTCGTCGATATGCAACCTGTTATTTTCTAGACTCGACAAATATATTTTAACCAGACCTAATTACCTAAATTGGCTAAGAAACCTAAATAGTGTCTTGAATTTGGAAGTGATAGCATATACACTCACTGAGTCGCCCCCTGTTGAGGCTCCGACTAGCTGCACTCCTGAGGAATTGCAGACTTACAAGGACCATGACTTGTGAGCCAAGTGTTATATGTAGGCTTCTATGAATGACGAGTTGTAGAGATGTTTTGAGGATGCAAAAATGCTGCTGACATTCATATGCATCTCAAAGAGCTCTTTGGTGAGCAAACACGGCCTCTTAGGCATGCTAACGTCAAGGAGCTAAGCCCTTTACGCATGCGAGATGGGGCTTTAGTCCATGAACATGGCCTAAAGATGATATGGCTTGTGGACATGCTCATTGGCATGGATCTTGTGTTGCCATCGGAGTTGACCACTGACATGTTGCTCTTGTCTAGCTCATTTGATCTTTTGTGGTGAATTTCAACATGAACAAGCTAGAGCCTACCCTTGAGGAGTTGGTGAATATGCTTGTTACGTTTGAGTCCACCATCAATATTGAGAAGTCGGTTTTTCATGTGGGTTCTTCATGTGGTACGAAGATTAGTCCACATGGGAAGGGAAAGAAGCATTCTTTCCAACGGCCCTAGAAGAACGTGCCCTTGAAGAGGCAATCTCCGAGTCCTGCTGTGGCGGCCATACCAGTTAAGGCTGACAAGACTGTTGATTAATGTCGTCACTGCAAGAAGCCTGGACATTGGAGGCGTAACTGCAGATAATATGTAAGGTCCAAAAATTAAGACGACGTAATCCAACTGCAAGCAAATATAGGAATTTTGAAAAATGACTAATTAATTGACTTTAATTGCTTAATCGATTATGTGACATGCATAATTATATGTTAAATAAGATTTAATTATCATGATGCATAAAATTGTATTTTAAGGGATATTCACGTTGCGATCGAGAAACGGAGACCGAGGGCTGAAAAACGTAAAATGTTTTTATTAAATATTTATTTTTAATTGTTTAAAATATGATTGATGGTTTTTCATATTTTTAAAAATAATGGGTTTTGAGGTTATTTTATACGCCGGGACGTAAATTTTATCGGTG
Organism: Primulina tabacum; assembly: GCF_025594145.1. Taxonomy (NCBI): domain Eukaryota; kingdom Viridiplantae; phylum Streptophyta; class Magnoliopsida; order Lamiales; family Gesneriaceae; genus Primulina; species Primulina tabacum. The sequence goes on along the minus strand of NC_134553.1, from coordinate 22,762,598 downwards.
TTGGTTTTTCAACAAATATGCGAGCTTTTTGGTAACCCGGCTAATAAATTCACAAACTTATTTTACCAAAACTATTTTAATATTTTAATTAAATTCTAATTAAGACTAATGGGCCTAATAGGTAGGCTTATTAGGCCTAAGCCTTATTAGGGATTTAATTAGTATATAATATAAGTAAACCACCCCAAACCCTACACTCTACAACAGAAAACACATGCCTCACTTTTCTGAATAATTCACCCCCTTATACATGATACACACACATATTATTAGAGAGGAAAAAAATCAAGAGCTTCAAGGATTTATCAAGAATAGGCCCTCCTCGTCGTCGTTCTTCGTCGTCAACGTATATTCGTGTGTTTAAAACACAAAGGCACGCCATACATCTCTTTTTCTCATCTATCACATCGTATTAGTGTTTTAAATTATGTTTGCATGAAAAGCTTCAAGTTCATATGAAATTTTCATATTATTGCATAACCATGTGGAAAATTCATGATTTAAGGTTTCAAAAACATGTTTTTATGTGCTTCAAAGAGCTGCCATGATTAGGACATGATCAAGCCAAGTTTTTACATGATTTAGAGTCTTAGAAACACATCGTAAACACCACAAAATCGAAGGAGACAAGCAACAAAACTGGAACCGAGTGGTACTGTCATGGGGTTTGGGTGATCGGGTTTTCCTTTGGTTGGGGGGTTGTCTTAGTCTTGGCTTGGGTCAGGGCTCGGCCAGTGTCTGTCATGGGTCAATGGGAGGCTAGGTCTCGAGTTAAGGGCTGGGGAAGGAGTCCTAGCCATGCTAGGACTCCCACCCGAGAGCGCGCAAGGAGCTGCGCATGAGTGCAGCAGTGCGCAAGGCAAGGAGCTCAGCCTGGGGGCTTCGGGCTGGGCTAGGGCGACTCACTAGGGTCCTAGGTGGGTGCACGACATGCTGGTTCACTGGTTGGGTCGAAGGGTAGAGCCCTAGGCTCACAAACTTAGATTCCTATTGTACTAGCAATCATGGCCAAGACTTGCTGCTGGAGTGGGGGCTTCGGCTTCAAGCCAGGGCCTGGTTCAAGGGGTCACGTGGGTCCTGGAGGGTCCATAGAAGGGTTAGGAATGGGTTGGATCAAGGTGGCTCGGGCGTGGCTCGACAAAATCGAGACATGGCTCGGGTGGGACTTTTATAGGTCATATTAGGTTTTTAAAAGCTAAAATAAATTGAAACATGGCTCATGGGGATCGAGTCATTGTTCACGAGGGCCAAATAATTTTTAAAAGTCTAAGTTTTAGATTTAGGAATTTTATTCTAAACTTTGGTATTTTTCGATATTAAAACGCCTTCAAAATGATAAATTAAAAGATTTAGTATTTAAGTTAATAAAATTATGGAAATTTTAATTTTGGCTTAAATTATTAATAGAGACATGTTAGAGTCAATGAAATCAAGAAAAAGTAAAAAACGTAAAATGTCATGCACAGAGGTAAAACGGTCTTTTACACCAAAAAAATTAGTAAAGGTCGTGGCAGTTTTCTAAATGCTGTTTTTATGATATTATGATTATTTTTAAATATTTATGAAATTTTACATGATTAAATTATTATTTTTAAATGTCTATTGGATTTTTATGATTTAATGTGGACATTTAAAAGATATGTTGCATGGTTGGTTTCAAAAACAAAAATGATATGTTATTCATGATTTCTTAAAGTGATGAGAATGTAAAACAATGAAGGAAGTGAAGTCATTGTGATTATTGAGGTTATGAGGATTTGAGGTAAAAATGGGAATGTCGTGAGGAAAAAGGCCCCAGAAGGAGCCCATTTATGGGAAAATGCCCTAAAGGGAGCACGACGATCGTATTTTCATTCGAATGAGGATAGGCCAGTGCACAGTTGACCGGTGCCACCCATACTACATAAAAATGGGAAAACTTCCATTCGATCGTATTTTTAAACTTAGCTTACTTCGGCCGATCACCCATACTACATAAAAATATTTTATTAAAATATTTTGCCCATTTTAAAACAAAACATCAACCAACTAGTATTTAAAATCAAGTGAAATAGTCATAAAATGAAATCTTCAAATGTTTACCAAACCTAAAAAGCAATAAATTTGAAAAATATAGCCCATAATAAACTTCTCAAAAATCCATCAAAAGCATAAATAAATAGTCGTAAAATCCTTATCGTAAATCATAAATGCGGAAAAGTAGAAGCGATGGTCCTCGGGTTGTGTGCACCTTAAGTTCAGCCAAATCAACCATCAAGAACTCCCTGAAACTCACCTGCATCCATCACACCTAGTGAGTCTAAAGATGCAAGACACCAAAATATTTATAAAAAGTAATACGTATAAAAATCCCAAACAACAGTGAAACATACTTATACATAAAAATAACATTTTCATGACATACATAGCATAAGCCATAACCTTTTCGTTTTCCTCAACATAACATAAAACCTTTTATCACGATCGTAAACATTTTTCTTTTTCTTAATTGAATTCAGATCGTTAATTGTGACTTTCCTCAAACTTCAAAAAGTCGATGGATCCATCTACATGAGGATAGGCCAGTGCCTAGTCGATGGATTCATGTAGATGGATCCATCGACTTTTTGAAGTTTGTGCCACTATCAACGCCGGAAATATCAATCGTCAAGCCTCAAATTTGTAAGTTTTTGCATTCTTTATATGATTCAGTATGATGTTACCTGCATGACAACATGAATAATATGTTTACGCTACATGTTTACGAGCTTTTTGAGTATTTATGCTTTGCATGCGTAAATTGCTAAATGAGTTAGGATATGTCACATGATTAGAGAACTTAGATTTAAATGCATGTTGGTTAAGTTAGAATTTGGAAAAAATTCAGATAAAATGCCTCCTAGACGTGCCCCTATTGTTGAGAATCAAGAAGAAAACAGTGTGAATCATCAAGGGAATGCACCACCACCACCACCTCCAGGGGATGCTGCTACCCGTGCTTTAGAGGGGATGGCTCGTCTCTTCGAGCAATAGATACAACAGCAGCAGTTACAACAGATGCAGCAGCAACAGTTATAGTAGGCACCTAGGCCACAGCATGACATTTATGATCAGTTCTGGAGGCTAGGGCCGAAGGAATTTTCTGGCACCACCGATCCCTTTGCTGTTGAGAGTAGGATCCGTTCACTTGAGGTACTCTTTCGTTATCTGGATATGGGGGATGCGGACCGTGTTAGGTGTACCATTTATCTGTTTAGGGATGATGCTTCTTTATGGTGGGAAGGAGCCGAACACAGTGTTAATCTTGCTACTATTACTTGGGCTTGTTTCTAGGAAATATTCTATGAGAAATACTTTACTGTCGATGTTAGAGGGCAACTGATGAGTGATTTTATGACCCTCCACCAGGGAGACTCGACTGTTGCTGAATTTGTGAAGAAGTTTGATAATTGTTGTCATTTTGTACCCCTCATTTTCGGGGATCCTGCAGTGAAGCTTAGGCATTTCATGGATGGTCTACGGCCTACCCTTCGAAACAATGTTCTGATGATGCATCCATTGGATTATGCTACCGCTACTGCTTATGCTTTCCAGTCTGAGCAGTCTTTGAGAGACATTGATTTGAAGAACCAGCACAAGAGGTAGAACTTTCAGAACAATAATCAGCCAAATAAAAAGTCATACACGGGTCCTTCTGGACCTCAAGGGCCTCAAAAGCCCCAAGGTCAAGTCAAGAAGCAAGCACCACAAAAGCCACAGAATCCTGGAGCACCAAAGCCTGTTGAGAGGAAACCATGCAAGGAGTGCAATCGTTTACATCTTGGAAAATGTGAATGGGGATCATTTAAGTGTTTATACTGCAAGGAGGCTGGGCACAAGGCCGCTGATTGCCCGAAGACAAAAGCATCTACTGTGGGACGAGCTTATGTTATGAATGCAGAAGAAGCTGAGGAGGGGGCAGACACTACACTTATCACGGATAACCTAGTCATTTAACATTTTTATATTGCTTAGTATTTCATGAAATGTTAAATTGCTTATTGGATTTAAATTGGGATTAAGTTTTACCTAGTGGAAATTAGGTTGCATGTTCTACTTAGTTGGATTTAAGTTATGATTTTAGAAACCATAGAAAATGATATTAAATTTGTGCCTTATTTTATGTAAAGGTTGATTTGATTCCAAATAAAAAGTTTGAGGGCCAAAATTTAAACAAAATCATAACTAAGGGATTTATAGGGGTTTCGAAACTTTTGGGGTCAAATGTACAATTTTCGAAATTTTGAGGACTAAAATGTAATTTTTGATAAATAAAGGACCCAAATGAAATTACCGAATTCTTAAGGACTACATATCCAATTTTTGAAACTTAAGGGATCAAAATAAGAATTTTCAAAAAATAAAAGGTTAAAATGTAATAATTCGAAAATTTGGGGACTAGAATGCAAATTTCGAGAAAAAAATTGAAGGGCTAATATGCGATTTTTCAAGAAATGCTTAAGTTCGACATGCAATCTTCACATAACTTTGGGAAATTAATGATAGAAATTCTTTAAGCTTCAACATGAAAAGATTTAAAAGACATTTTCGCCGCAGGAAGGATTAACATTCAAGGGGTAGCTACCTACGCATTGCTAGATTCAGGGGCTATACATTCATTCATATCTGAAACTTTCATCAAAAAACTGAATATTACTCCTCAAGATACGGGTTTGGGTTTCAAAGTTTCTATTCTTTCCGATGATCAAATGCTCACGTCTAAAGTTGTCAAAGATCTGGAGCTTCGTTTATCAAAGATGTTGTTCGGGCAGATTTTATTGTGCTTCCTATGCCCGAATTTGATACTATACTTGGGATGGATTGGTTATCAGCGAATGGAGCTTCGATTGATTTTTGTCAGAGATCAGTGTCTATTAGGCCACCTAGTGGTAAATCTTTTGTCTTTGAGGCGGCAAGGAACAAGCAAATGTCGCACATTATCTCTTGTCTATGTGCGAGGAAGCTTATTAAACGAGGATGCCAAGCTTTTCTAGCATGTGTCATGACCACACATGATCCTATCAGTCAGAAATTGGAGGATGTTGATATTGTCAAAGATTTTCCAAGCATCTTTCCTGAGGACGTATCTTGTATTCCACGCGATCGTGAAGTGGAATTCTCTATTGATCTTATGTTGGGCTCCTATATCTAAAGCGCCTTATCGTCTAGCACCTGCTGAAATGAAAGAACTAAAAGATCAAATCCAAGAATTGCTAGACAAAGGGTTTTTTTCGCCCTAGTTATTCTCCATGGGGCGCACCGGTATTATTTGTGAAGAAGAAAGATGGTAGTATGCGTCTTTGCATTGATTATCGAGAGCTTAATAGGGTCACTATAAAAAATGTGGGGACCCGAACGCTAATTCATTCCTTAATCGTCTTTAGGAATAATTCAAATAATTATAATAAACAGGGTCTAAATTTTTTTTTTAAAATACACAGCGGAAACGTAATGTAATTCAATTCAAATTACATATTAAACATAAATATACAAATCTTGTATTATCTACAAGAATTCAACTAAGTTCAACTATATCTCAGTGCTGAATCCTAAGTTGCTTCAAAGCCCGGATCTCCACGCTATCTCGTCCAGCCTCGTTCTCTTCTTGACCCTGATCCTATCCCACCTGTTGCCATGCACACATACAAACAAGACAACAACCGGATAACTCCGGTGAGAATTACATTCTCATTATAAATCATGTATACATGCAATCATAAACACAATATAAAAGCATATAACGGATATGTCTAACATGTATTCAAATCAGAATATAAATCCATATCAAGAATAAATTCTATTCTAAACATGTACTATCATCAGGAACATAACTCATCATGTACCATATCCAGGAACATAATCAACATAACTCAATATAAACTGTCAATTAGACTCATGACGTCACATTTAAGACTAGACTCAATCCTAGTCTAGAGATCCTGGTTTCCAGAAGTTAGCATTCCCATATCGACAAACAGTAATAGAAAAGACTCCAGTTCTATCCACGTCGATAGGGTATCGATCACCAGTAATAGAAGAAATACCAATTCTATCCACATCGATATGGTATCGATCACCAGTAATAGAAGAAGCTCGTATTCTATCCACATCGGTATAGTATCGATCACCAGTAATAGAAAGAACTCCGATTCTATCCACATCGATATAATATCGATCACCAGTAATAGAAGAAGTTGTGATTCTATCCACATCGATATGGTACCGATCACCAGTAATAGAAGAAGCTCCGATTCTATCCACATCGATATAATATCGATAATCAGTAATAGAAGAAGTTATAATTCTATCCACATCGATAGCCAAACATCCGATGACAGACTTTGGCACAATCACCAATACACTATCTTGTGACATCGTGCAATGTGCCCGTGGCGATCCCACCACTATCAGGCACTTCTGTCACGAGATTACTCGTCTAATACCTGCTGTCAATAAATCAAGAGAACAAGTACATCAATCAAATCAATACAATAAGGTAAAGTATGTGATTTAGGGAAACTCGAGCCAAACCTCACTCGAGTTGTGCAATCCCAACTCAACATTAATTTATACCTTTATCTTCTCGGTCCGACGAAGACGAAGTCACGAATTCAAACCTGTCCATTCTCACTCTGGTAATAACAATATCGAACAGACACAATATCAGTATATAACTCAGTTCAAAACCTGTTCTGATTAATTCTCAAATCAAAACATAATCTGATCAATGCCAATCGACATATGATAACACAATACCATCTCAACCAATACCGAGTCTGATCAATATCAATTTACGAATGTTTCGACTGTATAACAATACAGTCTCGATAACCTCGTCAAGTTTAACACCACAGATATAATACCAGTACTCATAATCAACATCAGTGCAACTCATAATTTCAACGATAATATAAATCGGATATCGATTCTCAATCAAATCGACTCCAAAATTCATAACAATTCCATAATCAGTCCGTTTATTAATCTGACTTCGATTCTATGATGTCTAACATGTCAAGAACATCATATATGAATCCCATTCATTTCTGGCAATATCATAATTTCAAGACATATCAAAACGTAACAAAACTTACGTCCAGTTGTAGCCTGCGTTGATAGGAACACAGTACTGAAGTCGGATTTCAATTCGGACAGACGGATTTTGAACGATTGTAACTAGAAGCATCAAAATCAATTTCCTTCCGTTTCCTCTTCTTTCAATTCTGAGGATTACGTTCGTTATATATATATATATATCTATATATCATATGTTGCATGCCAAAGAAACGTGGCGCCTCCTCAATCTGAATGTCTCGCGCATATGCGCGACCCCAACCGGCGCATATGCGCGAGACCTACTGGTCTCGATACGCTGCTTCACAACCGCTGGCGCATATGCGCGCCTCAACTCCGCGCATATGCGCCAAAGGCTCTGTCTCAAGACTTTGGCTACAGGACTACTCGCGCATATGCTTGCACATAAGTCGCGCATATGCGCGAGACCTACTGTCTCGTGCCTCCCCTTACTCGGGCATATGCGCGCCTTCTGCCGCGCATGTGCGCCAACCTTTCTACCCTGCTCGCGCATATGCGCCGTTCACGTCGCGCATATGCGCCGAGCACTCCACTAGGCTACTGGACTACTCGCGCATATGCGCGCACACAAGTCGCGCATATGCGCGAGACCTTCTGGTCACGCACCACTCTTTCCGCACAGCTCGCGCATATGCGCGCCTCCATCCGGCGCATATGCGGCAACTGCTCTGCCATGCTCGTGCATGTACGCGCATTTCAGCCGCGCATGTGCGCGAGTACACACCTTTGCACATATATTCACGTCTTTTCTCGTCTTTCCCGGTCCACTCCGTTCCGTCTATAATTACTTCAATTAATCAAGAAATCATCCCAGAATAATCTCATATTACGGTAAATACACCCAAATCAGTTCAGATTACGGTAATCAAATTCTCGGGCCTTACAAAAAAAGTATCAACTGTCAAGAATTGAAGATTTGTTTGATCAGTTACAAGGAGCATCGATATTTTCTAAAATTGATCTGCGATCTGGATACCTTCAATTGAAAGTAAAAGAGTCAGATGTTCACAAGACAGCATTTCGCACGAGATATAGGCACTATGAGTTTATGGTCATGCCATTTGGGTTGACCAATGCACCAGCGATCTTCATGGATCTCATGAATCGCATATTTCAGCCGTATCTAGATCAGTTCATTATAGTCTTCATTGAAGATATATTGATCTATTCAAATAAAAAAGAGAGGCATAGTCATCATTTGAGGACAGCACTGCAAGTACTGCAAGATGGGAAGATATATGCAAAATTCAGCAAGTGCGAGTTTTGGCTTGATAGAGTGGCCTTCTTAGGCCACATCATCTCTAGTAGTGGACTGGAAGTCGATCCAAGTAAAATTTAGGCAGTGAAAGAGTGGCCAGTACCGAAGAGTGTTACCGAGATTCGCAGTTTCTTGGGACTAGATGGCTATTATCGCAAGTTTATTCAGGGGTTCTAATCTATAGCGGTACCTATGACCGCCTTGACAAAGAAAAATGTAAAGTTTGTTTGAAGACCCGAGTGTCGAGAAAGTTTCTACAAGTTGAAGCAAGCCTTGATTTCAGCTCTAGTGTTATCTATGCCATCAGGGCAAGGGGAGTATGTTCTTTACACCGACGCTTCTAAACTTGGTTTGGGCACAGTTCTGATGTAAAATGACCGAGTTATCGCCTATGCATCGAGACAGCAGAAAATTCACGAGAAGAACTACCCCACTCATGACCTGGAGCTTGCAGCAGTAGTTTTTACTTTAAAGATTTGGAGACACTACCTTTATGGGGAGAAGTGCAAAATATTCACCGACCATAAAAGTTTGAAATACTTCTTCACCCAAAAGGAGTTGAATATGAGATAGCGCAGATGGCTTGAATTAGTAAAGGATTATGATTGTGACATTAGCTATCATCCGGGAAAAGCTAATGTAGTGGCAGACGCATTGAGTAGGAAAGCGGCAGTTATCACTCAATTATCACTCCAATGACCGTTGCAGTCCGAGAGACAGCGGTTTGAGTTTACAGTTTATGCTAGCGGCGAGGCCCCTAATCTTGCCATATTATCAGTACAATTGACTTTGAGAGATAGAATTCGTGATGGGCAGTCTACTGATGAGCAGTTGCAAAAGTGGAGAGCTAGAGATGAAGCCAAGGGTCAGAAATTATATTCAGAGGTGGATGGTATAGTTCGTTATCGGGATCGGTTATGGGTTCCTAGTGACCATTCCTTGAGAGATCTTATTATGAAGGAAGCTCATGGCACACCTTACTTCATCCATCCGGGAAGTACGAAGATGTACAAAGATTTGCAGTTGTTAAATTTGTGGCCAGGCATGAAGAGAGACATTCTGAGATTTGTATCCAAGTGTTTGACCCAGTTCATTAGCTGCTCTCACTTTGGAAAAGTTCCAGGCGATGACTGCGATTATGGCTGGACGAAGACTGAATTGGTCAGCCATCATATTTTCCATCCTGAAGAACATGGTTCAAACATTCAAAAAGTCCAAGGGATACGCTGTACAACTCAGCTATCTGTTAACGAACAACGGTTTGGTGGATGACTCGTCTGAAAATTCATCCAAATTCAAAATTTTCAATGCCAAGAGTGTTCAGCTGCCAAAGGTCAATCTGGACATGTCACCTGAGCTGTTTATCAAAGTGAAGAATGAGATTGGGACACGGGATGCTTCCAAATCAGTCAAGAAGACAACTCAGAAGAAGACAATCAAATGGAAACTGATTGTCAGTTAGACTGATTCTGAGAAAACTCCCTCTCCCAAAATCCTTAAGAAGCCAAGAACTCTCAAGACCAAACCGGCAACTGTTCTGAACACAATCCCAACTAATCGATTGACACTAACTGGAGCTGAACAGCCTATCAACGCCATATCTTAAAGGACAATTCAAGTCGATTCTTCAACTGAGGGACAGTTATCTCCACCAACTTATCCATCCAAGAAGATTATCACCAAGTCTGGTTATAAGAAAAAATCAGCATGAGTCCAAGCTCCAATGATCTCCATAAATATTCCAACTACTCTTCCATTCGCTAGACAAAAGGAGTAGTCATCAGGGAGAAAATAGATGCAACTACATCAGGACTGAGTATCCCTCATTTCCTAACTGACCCAAAAGGGAAGGGCAATGTAACGCCCCGAAAATTTAAAGGTCCACGCGAACCACACGCATGCAATTATTAAATTCTCTTGTATTTTAATTAAATGTTTTAATTGCATAAAATTAATTATGTTGTGCATATTTGCATGTTTCAAATATACTTTTCTACATTGTTGCATAAAAATATATTTATAAAAGGTTATTCGAGTTGCGATCGAGGAACGGAGACCGAAGGCTGAAAAATAGAAAATGTTTTTATTGGATAATTTTTTTTAATTATTTAAAATATGGGTGATGTTTTTTATTATTTTTGAAAATAAGAGGTTTTGAGGTGAATTTATACGCCGAGACGTAATTTTTATCGGTGTTAGATTTTCAACAAAAATGCAAACGTTTTGGTAACCCGGCTAATAAATTCACAAACTTATTTAAGCAAAATTATTTTAAATATTTTAATTAATTACTAATGGGCTAAGTAGGCTTAATTATGTTGTTAATGGGCCTAACTAGCAATTAAAATTTAATTAGGATTCTAAGCATTATTTAAAAGCTAAAACCTACCCCAACCCATCATTGTCACGGCCACACACCCACAAACAAATCAAACTCTCCCCTTACAAAATTCTTCACGACACACACACAATTTTGAAAAGGAATTTTCGAAGGTTGCAAAGAAAAATTCAAGCCAAGGATCTTCGGGTCATCGTTCTTCATCGTCAACGTTTATTCGTGTTTTTAAAACGCAAAAGCACGCCATACATCTCCTTTTCTCATCCATCATATCATATTATTGTTTAAATAATTTATGCATGAAGCACATGAAAACAAGTTTCTGAAAATTTCGGATTTCTACACTATTGCATGTTATACTCATGATTTTGAATCCAATAAATTGTTTTATGATACTAAGGGGCTGCCATGATGTCTAGGTTTGGTAAAGTAAGTTTTCTACTTGTTTTGGAGTCCCTTACACCACACGTACATCGCCTGAAACAAAGAAAGAAAAAAGAAACAAGAACATGCAGAAACCGTGAACTTGCTGTCATGGGTTTAGGGGATCGGGTTCCTTGTTCCGGGGGTTGGCTTGGCTTTGGCTTGGGCCAGGGCATCGGCCAGGGGCTTGGTTGAGTCTAGGGTAGAGTCCTAGCCAAGCTAGGACTCGAGTTTGAGGGCTGGGAGGAGTCCTGAAACAAGAGGACTCCTACCCGAGAGCTTCTATGAGGTAGCGCAGGGTTCCAGCTTGTGCAGGGAAGAAGAGGCTCGGCCAGGGGGCTACGGGCTGGGCTAGGCAAGGTCCTTAGGGTCCTAGGAGGGTGCACAAGGGCTGGGCTAGGGGCTGGTATGGTTTAGTTCTAGTAGGGCCGAGCATGAAAGATGGAACCGTGAGGAAAGCCATCAAGCTCGCAGGTTGCTGTCGTCTGGTTCAGAGCTTCGCTGCTTGGGTTCAAAGGGCTGGGTTGGTCTGGGCTTGGCCTGGGCGTGGTCCAGGGAAGGTTAGGGTCATGAGGGGTCAAGTTATTAAGGGCTGGAAGGGGTCCTAGTCTAGATAGGAGTGCTAAAGTCCCTAGGATACACATGCACAACACGTACAGAACATGGGTCATGTTCCAGAAAGTTTAGAGCGGGCCAGGACCGGGTTTTTTGGGCTGGGCTTGGTCAGGAGGGTTCCTAGATGGGTTTTCTAGGTTTTGGCTCGAGGTGGCTCGGGCGCGGCTCGAGTAAATTAGGAGATGGCTCGGTGTGTTCGGTTAAGGGTCAAAAACAAGATTTAAGAACTAAAAATTAATTCCATGGGTCCACGGGTGTGTCTCATGAGTTGGAAAGGTATAATAAATAATAAAAATGTTATGTTTAAAATTTGGGATCAAAATAACGAGTTTTGGATTTATTCGGAATTTAATTGCCGCACGAAACGTCAATTAACGAGTTAATTGAAAAGCCTAGTTTTAAACTTTATAAAATTATGAAAAATTAGGGTTAAGCTTAAATAATTATTAGAAGCCTAAGTTTTTAATTTGGGAATTTTATATTAAGGTTTGGTTTAATTCGAGATTAAAATGCATTAATACGTCAAATTTAAAGATTTATTTAAAAGTCCTCGTTTTAAGCTAAATAAAAATATGAGAAAATTCATGTAGGCTTAAATACTTATTTGGGCCATGTTAGAATCAATGAAATTAAGAAAATGTCAAAAACGAGAAATTTTACGTCTAGGGGTAAAACGGTCATTTTACACCTAGAAATTAGTAAACGTCATGGCAGTGCCCTATTTGCTGTTTTATGTGCTAATATGATTAATTTCTATAGTTATGGATGTTTATGGAAATTTTTTATGTTAAAATGATATTTTAAATGTTTAGGGAATTTTATATGTTTATGATTTAATATGTCAAAATGTTATTGTAAATGTTTTGAGGTTAAAATGTTATTTTAAATGTTTATGAAAAGTTCTTGATTAAATTATGATTTTTAGATTTCTATGGAATTTTTATGATTTAAGGTTGACATTTAAAAGACATGTTGCATGCTTGGTTTCAAAAATAAAATTTATGTTATGCATGATTTTTATAAAGTGGTGAGAATATAAATGTTGAAGGAAGTGAAGTGATTGTGACTAATTCGTTAATGATGGCGACGTCGTGAGGGTTATGGTCCCATTGGGAGCCCGACGATCGTGTTTCCATTATTACGAATATGAGGTTATGAGGTTTGAGGTAAGAATGGGAATATCGTGAGGGGAGAAGGCCCCAGAGAGAGCCCATTCATGGGAGAAGGCCCCAGAGGGAGCCCCGACGATCGTATTTCTATTCGATCATGTTAGGCCAAGGCTCAGTTGACCGGTGAGAGTGTTGCTGATGTCCCCGCGGCCCAGTACTGTGGTTTTATGTAGATGGATCCATCGTCATGTCATGTCATGTCAGGAAAGTCATAATTAACGATTTGAATTCAACAAAGGAAAAGGAAAAGGAAAATGTTTATGATCATGTTAAAGGTTTTATGTCATGTTGAGGAAATAGGAAAAAGATTAAGGTTTATTTATGCATGTCATGAAAATGTTAATGTTTAAAGTTGATGCATCATTATAAAGATATTTTTATTTAAAGTTTTATGCATCATAAAAATGTTTACGAAAATGTTTATGTTTATGCATCTTCATGAAAACGATATTTTAAGTACAAGTATTTTTCACCGTTATATGTTGACTGTATTACGTATTACTCGTTATCAAGATTATGGTGTGTTGAGTTTTTAGACTCACTAGGTGTGATGGATGCAGGTGGTATTGAGGGAGGACTTGATGAGTGATTTGACTGGGCTGAAGGCGCACACAACCCGAGGACCAGCGCTACATTTTCCGCATTATGTTTTATGATTAAAGATTTTTAAGATTATTTATTTATGCTTTTGAGAGATTTTTGAGAGGTTTAGTATGGACTTTACTTTTCAAATTATTTCTTTTTAGGTTTGGTAAAATGTTTGACGATTTTATGCTTTAAAATATTTTCCTTTGGATTTTTAAATAGCAGTTGGATGGTTATTTTTAAAAGGATGTCAAAAATATTTTATGGTTCGGCCGATGCTAAGTGAGGTTTAAAAAAAAAAACAATTTATAGTACTTTTAAAGCAATAAAAAGGGCAGGACGTTTCAGGCAAGTTGACTGAAGAGCCCCGACCAACAAACTCAATTCAAACTAACATTGACCTGATTTGGAATGAGGTCAATGAGTTTGCTGAATCAAAGCTGAAAACTTACAATGAGTGGGTCAGATTTCGAACTGAAGTTTTTGCGAAACAGTTACGGAGGAAAGAAGTTTTGAAGAAATTTATTGCATCGGAAAATGTGGTCTTGAAGGTGGTCAAAGCTGCATCAATTGTTCAAGCACTGGATAGGAAAACATACTTCCTTGATGATGTGATTCTTCAAAGCCACGAAAAGCAAATGCGCTCAAAACGGAGTCACGTCCTCTATTCGATGAAATAAAGAAACGGTTGTGTTGTCACGATCTTTTTGACGCTAGTAAGGTTGTAATATTCACCTCTAAATTACGAAGAATTTAGCAATAAATATTAATGAAGATAAACAATTGAAATTCAAGCGAACCTTCAAAGAACTCGTCTTTGACAATCTGAGTGAAGAACAATCGACAAACGCCACAAAGAACTAAACTCTGATAAGTTTGATTTGATAAAAACACTAAGGTGTATACAAAGCCAAGCTTTGAAATTGAGAGAAAAACTCACAAATATGATTAAAATCAAAATAATGTCTTTACGATGACCAATTTTCGAGTATATATTGTTTACGAATCTCAAAGATATCAATCTAGTTGCCAAAATAATTAAAACTCTAAACTAGGAAATTATTTGCGTCGCGCATATGCACGGAAGTTTCTGCCTTCCGATTTTGCGCCGCGCACATATGCGCGCCCAATGCCATGCATATGCGCTGAAGTCTCTGTTCCTTGTGTTTGCGTTGCGCGCATATGCGCGAAAGTCTCTGCAATTCATTCGTTTGTGCATATGCGCACCTCGCCTGGGCGCATGTGCGCGAGCACTTCTTGATCATTTTAGTGCACTTGCATGCTTAGTTGCTCAACCCTACTTTATTATATTCTTCTTGTAGCTCCTTCAAAAGATTGAACATGTTTGATTCTTCATTATTAATCACAATCAAGCTTGAAAGTCCGAGGCAACACTGCGTCTTAAATCTCCTTCCAACCATTAGCACGCCACGCCCATTCAAGTTCATATCAATGATGCAATTCTTCAAAGCCACGAAAAGCAAACGCGCTCAAAACGGAGTCACGCCCTAGATTCGATGAAATAAAGAAACGGTTGTGTTGTCCCGATCTTTTTGACACAAGTAAGGTTGTAATATTCAACTCTAAATTACGAAGAATTTAGCAATAAATATTAACGAAGATAAACAATTGAAATTCAAGCGAACCTTCAAAGAACTCGTCTTTCACAATCTGAGTAAAGAACAATCGACAAACGCCACAAAGTATTAAACTCCGATAAGTTTGATTTGAGAAACACACTAAGGTGTATACAAAATCATGCTTTGAAATTGAGAGAAAAACTCACACATATGATTAAAATCAAAATAAAATCTTTACAATGACAAATTTTTGAGTACATGTTGTTTACAAATCTCAAAGATATCAATCTATTTGCCAAAATAATTAAAACTCTAAACTAGGAAATTATTTGTGTCGCGCGCATATGGGTGCCCTATGCACGGAAGTTTCTGCCTTCCGATTTTGCGCTGCGCATATGCGCTCCCAATGCCGTGCATATGCGCGGAAATCTCTGTTCAGTGTATTTGCGTCGCGCGCATATGCGTGCCCCATACTCGCGCATATGCGCGAAAATCTCTACAATTCATTCGTACGCGCATATGCGCACCTGTCCTGGGCGCATGTGCGCGAGCACTTTTTGATCATTTTAGTGCACTTGCATAATTGGTTGCTCAACACTACTTTATTATATTCTTCTTGTAGCTCCTTCAAAAGGTTAAACATGTTTGACTCTTCATTATTAATCACAATCAAGCTTGAAAGTCCGAGGCAACACTGCGTCTTAAATCTCCTTCCAACCATTAACACGCCATGCCCATTCAGGTTCATATAGTACTCCCCTTCTTCAAAAAGATTTGTCCTCAAATCTTGTCTACCTACGCAAAAATGAAGCACGTCAGTAATAAAAATAATTAAATTATCAACATACTTATATTTCAACTCGAGTTTGTAGGTGCTATAGTTTACTCGCTCCATCAGTATTGGAAATACCAACATCACCGTTGTCTTTCATATAAAGTCATCAACTTTACCACATAACAAATACAGATTGACTCCAAATGATAAAAACAAAATATCACTAAGTATCACAAAAATCATATTTCTCCCCTTCGTAGACCTATTTAACACACAAATGATATACATACATGTGTACGATCATAGCTCACTAGGAATAAGATATAACTGATGCACAACATATGAATACACTTGACATGTCATTCTCCCGTGTGCAATGCATGTACCCCAATCGTACTCAACATGTCGTTTCATATGCAACCAACACATATACTCGTGCATTATGTCGATGATAAAATAGCAACAGTAAGCTCCACTAGCACGTAACTCATGCAATGAATTTAGAGTAAAAAATTTATCCTCCTTAAAATTGTATTCATTATGATCATAAAAATTCTCATATGCAATGCATGTTTTACAATTCCACTCAATATGCAACCATAGTAAAAATTCATGCATCCTATCAATGGCTTTAGTTTCATGGCTACCAATCAAACAAATGTCATGTCCCTCAATATCAAACAACGACTCATGCAATGGGTGTAGGATCAAAAATTTATTCTCTTTAAACAGGTATTCATCATGAACAAAAAAATAATCATGTTCATCCTTGCACCTCTCAAAACCATTATCAAACCAACGTAAATCATGCAAATAGAACACTCTAATTGTACTATCTATGAAATCTTCACAACCATCACCAATCTAATATAAATCATGGAAATAGGACACATCTAATGTACTATCAATGCAATATCTCATCTTTTCACAAAAATTTAAGTCTAATGTATATAAAACATTGTAGCAAACAAATCCCATCAACTTAATAAATCGTGAGACTTCAAATTCATAGTAGGTACATGAAATTTGTCAATACTCTCAAATCCATAACAATCAAAAAATAAGGATGAATTTACAAGCTTTGGAAAATGATTCATCAAAGAATTAGGATAAGGACGAAAGTCATACCTCATGGTCGTTGCGTTGGCAACTAACCTTATCTCACCGTGATTAGTTCCAAATTCATATGGATCATCCCATTTCATTCTCACACCATCAACACTTGCTCGCCTTCTCACCATGACTTCATCAAAATCCTGCAAAGGAGAAATAACAATGCTCGAGATTGAACCGGCTATATCATCACCATGATAATAAACCACTTTGTACAAAGTTACTTTAAGGGGTTTATACAAAAGTAAATAACTCTCAACCTTACTCTTTTAACTCTTTTGGGCCTTTAATTTATTTTTCTTTTCTTTGGCCTCTTTTTCCTTTTCTTTTTCTCTCATTTGATCATTCTCTTCTTTTGTTCTTTCTTTGGTCATCTCACTCTTTTGTATACTCATTCTTTCGACCATATCACATCTTTTTCCTCCCATTTTAATAATTTTCAATTGATCACCAAGAATTTCTTTTCGTTTAAATTGATCAAAGGAAATATGTTTTTCTTCAAATGTTGTGAGCAACAAAGTTTCTTCTTGCCTACTCTCCTCCTCCACAGTAGACAAATTAGGCACTTCTTCCCCACCTAATGATTGAGTCCCCACTGTATTTTGCTCAACAACATTCAATTCACTAACTTGTGGAATAACATAATCATCAACGCTAGCCTCAACTTCAGTTTCAAGTTCAACAATGGTCTCAACTTCAGATTCAGATTCAACCACACCCTCAACTTCCACTTGAGATTCAAGCTGAGCTGTCAAATTTACTACCGTCACCTCATGACGTGAACATTGGCTAATATCATGCCCAACTTCTAAACACCAACAACATATAATATCACAAGTATTAGAATTTGAGTTTTTAAATGTAACTTGATATTCATATTTGCAAGCTTCACGTCTCGACTCCTTCTTTGGCATAGCACTGATTTTCTCTCCCAAGCCCCTCCGCCAAGTGGATGTCAAAGACTCCCTAGGCACATCACGTTCACTTTTTCTGTCTACTCTTCTAATATCCTTACATCGCCTATCATCATCACGATCCCAAGGCAACGCTCTATTCCCTCCAAACATATTACCTCGCCTATTCTAATCAACATGCCGATCATATGTCCCAACCTCTTCATCGCACCGCCTATACCTTTCTCGTAAAGGCTTAAACTCCTTCTCTCACATCCTATCCAACCCTTTTAACATTGTTTGAAATTGGCTATCGCCAAACATTATACCTGCAAAAAAAGGTTAGTATAAAACAATAAAAGAATAAAGTTTCATAACCACAAATTCTCACTAGTCACTCCAATGAAAATTCACTATATTCTCTTCTTGTAACGTCCGAAAAATCAACCTACGTAAACCAAATGCATGTAAAATTATTTTAATTGCTTAATTGTTTTTGAATGCTTGAATGATATTTATGATATGATTAAAAGTATGATTGCATGATTAAATGATAATACGACACGATTTCATGAAATTAAAGATTTTACCCGAATATTCAATAATAGGCAGGGAAAAGGAGACCGGGGACGACCAAGATAAGAATATTTATTTTTCTTTAAATAATGGCAAGGCTTCCTAATATGATTTAAAAAATATTTTAATTTTCTTAAAAATGCTGGAGTTCGAATTTTTTTACGTGTCGAGCTCGATTTTTCCCGGGAATCCGGTTTTGGGCGAACAAGGAGTTTTAAAATATCAAAGATATTATTTTATGGAAACTTATTTTATAAATTTTATTATTTAATTAATTAAGTGTTATTGGGCCCAATTTTATTAATTTAAGTAGGCCCAATTACCCTAAGCTTGCAAGCCCAAACCAAAGCCCATTTAACATGTGAATTTAATTATAATAATTGTTTTAGGTCTTCTAAACCTCATAATTCAGCCTCCATCAGCCGATTTCACTCTCAAGCACACATCACAATTTTTGAAAAATCGAAGGAAAAGAAAAGGCTTGTGTTCTTCGTCGTCCGGTCGTCCAACGTCGCACCCTCGCCGAAGATCGTATATTCGAGCATTATAAACGCAAAGGCACGTTTCCTAAATTCTTTTAACATCATACAAATCATAATATGCTTGATTTAATTGTTTATGCATGAAAAATATTGATGCTCGATTATTTTACGGTACGCTACGTATTTTCAAAGTTTTAACGATTTTACGCTTGTTTTGAAAATGTTTTTGAGTCCAACGAGTACGCTTCCAATTTATGATTAAATATGAATGAATTAGGGACAAAACATGATAAATTAATCAAGAGAACAAGCTGGAAACCGTAGGAAATTGGAGAAGAAGAACCGTGAGTCTTATTGTGTGTGCAATATTCAAGTGGCTCGATCACTTTGCATGGGCACTTGGGGCTCGACCAATTGTGGAGGCCGGGTCCTAGGGGTCACGGTTAGGTCCTAGGTAGAGTCCTAGGAGGGCTAGGGCTTGTGGTTCAGGCTGGGGAAGAGTCCACGAAAGCTAGGACTCTCCCCAAGCCCTCTCGCGTTCAGCTTGTGTAAGTGAATGGAGCTCGGTTTGGGGCTGGGCTAGGTGGTCCATCAGGGTCCTAGGATGATGGGCAGGGGTCGGGTCAGGGGCTGAGTGGTGGGGTCACTGCTGGTTGAACAAAACGTGAGGAAGTGCAGGCAGCAAAAGAATGCGCGCAGCTTGTGTCTTCTGATTTATGTGGTTCGCTACTTGGATCCAGGGCTTGGGATGGTCTGGGTAGGGTCTAGACGTAGACCAGAGATGGTTAGGGTCTCGGCTGGAGGAGCCCATGCTAGCTGGGAGTCTCGAGAGAACTAGCAGCTTGTGCGTAGGTTTTGGGGGCAAGGTTCAGTAGGTTTTGGGCGGGCCAGGGCTGGTTCTTTGGCTGGGCTTGGTCAGGAGGGTGCCTAGGTGGGTTGGCTAGGGTTTGGCTTGAGGTGGCTCGGGCCTGACTCAAGTAAATTGGGAGATGGCTCAGTGGTTTCGATTAGGTGTCAATATTTCGAATTTTAGAACAAAAAATAGAACCATGGTTCCACGGATGCGGGTCTTGGCTCCTAAGTGTAGAATAAATACTGAAAATGTTATTTTAAAAATTTGGGATCAAAATAAGGAATTTTGGAATTTTTCGGAATTTTTTCGCCTCACAAAACGCTAATTAACGAATTAATTGAAACGCCTAGTTTTAAGCTTTATAAAAATATGAAAAATTATGTTTAAGCTTAAATAATTATTAATAGTCCAATTTTTTTAATTTGGGAATTTTATATTAAGGTTTGGTTTAATTCGTGATTAAAACGCGTTAATATGTCTTATTTAAAGATTAATTTGAAAGTAATCGATTTATTCCAAATAAAAATATGAGAAAATTCATGTAAGCTTAAATACTTATTTAAAATAATCCCATGTCATTAAAAGTGAGAAAGAGATCAATTCAGGAATTTTTACGTCCAGGGGCAAAACTGTAACGTACCGAACTTTTACTACCTAAAATTTGCGGAAAAATTAAAAATTTTCTTAAAAGAGTAATCAAACTTCAATTTCGATAATCTCAACATTACCTCCCAAAATTCATTGCAAAAAAAGATCTAAAAATAAAATTTGACAAAAAAATTTGTTTGAAATCTCATAACTAATAGCGTGAAATCAGAGTGTTTGACATTTCATAAAAACTTAAAAACTTGGGCGGTCCTTGGGTCTAGCCCCCTGCTCAGTCCAATCCAGCTCCTTGGTCCCCACCCCTAGCCTCCTCAAATCATGCTCACCTGCATCGACCAAGACTAGTGAGTCTAAATACTCAACATGTATAAACTGGAAGTAACGAGTAATACATAATGAAACCACACGCAAATTTAAAATAGAGCGTACATACATGAACTTGAATTTGCACTTAATCTTGAACTTGCATACGTACATACATAGACATGCCATGAACATAAAACTTTCTTAAACATGCTTGCATACTTGAACATACATAACTTCATCATTTTGCGTAGAGGTATGTTTCAAAGTAAGTGACTCATACATAATACGCCTGATCAGACTAAACCACGGTACTGGGCTGACAGGGACGAATCCACTGCCACATACATGAGATCCCTGTACATGCTTTAACGGGTGGATTGGTCCCCGTTCATGCTTTAGCGCTTTCCAATCCTGATCTAACCCGTTCATGCTTTAACGGGGTGGAGAGGTCCTCGGCCACGTTCACCGATTTCCAAACTCATTCATAATTTGGTCACAAGACATTTATCATACCTAAAAAACATGAAAATATTTTCCTTTGCACGTCGAACATATTTACTTGGCGTTGAGGGATTCGTTGGATCTCGCTTGGGGCCGCTGCTGCGCAAACTAACATGAGTTTGAAATACTTAACTAGCATAACTTAGACTTAGGTACTCAAGCTCACCACCGAAGTGAATAAGTAGCTTATGACATTCTAGTTACCTCGGGACTTGACCTATTTTAATCATCATACTAACCATTATCTTAAACCCCAAAACAAAACCTGCGGTGAAGTCTAATTTTTTTCCCAGAATATGAAGTACACGGACCCCGTGCCCGGGTCCGTGTATGGGTCCGTGTATGTTCGCAAAAGAAATGCTCGAAAAGAAGTGAGGACACGGACCCCGTGCTAGGGTCCGTGTAGGCTCGCAAATTTGACACTTCCAAGGAAACAAAGGCACGGACCCCGTGTCAGGGTCCGTCTAGGCTCGGCTTACTGACACTAAGGACGAAACAAGGGCACGAACCCCGTGCCAGGGTCCGTGTAGGCTCGGTAAAAATAAACCAACGAAAAAAATCGTGTATTCAAAGCTTATTTCTCCTAACTCTATCATCCCGACCATAAATCGACACCTCGAGACCCGTCCTAAGGTGCTAGAACACTCATTCAAACTCAAAAAAAAGCTCCAAAACAACGACGTACAACTTACAATGCAATACAACTCATGAACACGAAATTTGACACCAAAATCAATTCCTACGATTTCTAACTCAACCAAGTTCATAAAGACACGAAACAACATACCCACATACATCCCAACATCATTCTCGATATACCTAAATGCAGCAACGATCACTCATCGATCCCCAATGAAGCCTGCAACAATAAAACTCAAGAACACATCAATAACATAATTTTTCAGAAAACGCAGTTTGAGCAGTTCCAAGAAAATGATGATAATTCTCTCAATTTGTATCCAAATATTTTGAATTCTATATCAAATCGAAGATACCAAAAAGTTCTACAATTTTTGTGTTGAAAGTTTTCTCAGAATCACGACCTAAAAATCGCAGTTTTTGAAAAGACAGTAAAAACGTGATTTTTGATCCAAAAACCGTTCCAAAATTGATCCAAACATCATAGCTCAAACTTCTACACATCGCACATGTATTTTTACGCATAAATAACAATACAACACATAATATAACGAGATCGATGCAGAACTAACAGAAGATACGTGCCTTATGATGTGAAAAACTCACGATGCGACGATACCGAAGCGGAGACGGAGCGAAGGTTGATCCAGGACGATGGTGGCTCGATTTTCTTTGAAGAAAATTCAACAAAATCTTGCTGGAAACTGAAGGGGAGGGGCGGCTGCTCTCTCTTGATAAGAACCCTAATATTTTCTCCTCTCAAAAATATTAAAAATCTGAATAGTGATAGTGTGTGTGTGTGTTAGGCGAATTCTAGTGTGTGTATAAGTGTGTGTGCATGTATTTGGGTGTGTAACGTGTGTGTGTGTGATTTAATTAGGGCCAAATTATTGCTTAATTAAAATAACCAGTAATTAAAATACTAACCTCTTCTAATTTAAAGTAAAAACCTTTAATTAAAAATAATTACACACTCACTAACTTTTTAAATGTTTTAAAAATCATAAAATCACCAAATAATTAAATTAGGCCTTTAAAATACTAAAACTTAATAACTTATTTAAAATGCCCCATCCTCAATCTTAAAATAAAATACCATCTTTTAAAATTACCAAAAATCGTCCCCGGTTTCTTCTCCTCGATCCCGCATCGAATAATCGCCTGAAACATGAAACTCAAGAAATTATTTTTAACGTGCATCACATAAATGTAAATAATTTAAGATAATGCATTTAAATAAATCATGCACCACTAAGACTCATTTTAAAATTAAATAAATGCTTTTTAATAGTTAAATAAATGCATCGGTTATATGTGTACTGAATTTGGGCTGTACTGTTCCTCCCCCTTTTATATAAATTTCGTCCTCGAAATTAAATCTTACCAAACAACTCCGGGTAGCGAATTCTCATATCTGCTTCTGACTCCCAAGTGGCCTCCTCCACTGATTGGTTCAGCCACCGGACTTTGACCAGCTTGGTCACTTTGTTCCGAAGTCTACGCTCCTGTCTGTCTAGGATTTGGACAGGTCTCTCCTCATATGACAGATCTGGAGCCAACTGCAACGGCTCGTAGCTCAAAACATGCGAAGGATTAGCTAGGTACTTCCTCAGCATTGAGACGTTGAACACATTGTGTATCCCGGCAAGGTTCGGCGGAAGGGCAACACAATAAGCTAGTTTCCCAAATCTGTCAAGAATCTCAAACGGCCCAATAAACCTCGGGCTCAACTTGCATTTTTTCACAAATCTCATAATACCCTTCATAGGTGCTATCTTTACAAAAACATGATGACCTATGGCAAACTCGAGATCTCTCCTCCTTTTATCAGCATAATTCTTTTGGCGACTCTGGGCAGTCTTCATTCTGTCTCGAATCTTGACCATCTCGTCTGCAGTCTGCTGAACTATCTCTTGGCCAAGTTCTGCTCTTTCTCTGACTTCATCCCAATGAATCGGCGATCTGCACTTTCTCCCATACAATGCCTAATAGGGAGCCATACCTATAGATGCTTGGAAACTGTTGTTGTAGGTAAACTCCACTAGAGGTAGCTTCGATTCCCAACTTCCCTGAAAATCGATCATACATGCTCGCAATAAATCCTCCAAAATCTGAATCACTCGCTCAGACTGACCATCTATCTGCGGGTGAAAAGCTGTGCTGAATAGCAACTTTTTCCCCATGGCTGCATGCAAACTCTTCCAAAAGGACGATGTAAACCTCGGGTCCCTATCAGACACAATGGAAACTGGGATCCCGTGCAATCGGACTATCTCCTTGATAAAGAGCTCCGTGTACAACGTCATGGAGAAAGTCGTCTTCACCATCAAGAAGTGTACTGACTTAGTGAGTCGATCCACTATGACCCAAATGGCATTAAAACATCTGACTGACTTTGGCAAACCAACCACGAAGTCCATCGTGATATTCTCCCACTTCCACTCGGGGATAGGGAGTGGCTTAAGCATTCCTACGGGCCTCTGATGCTCTGCCTTCACCTGCTGACAAGTGAGGCATTCGGATACAAATCGACAGATGTCTTGCTTCATCCCTGGCCACCAATACAAAATCTGCAGATCCTTGTACATTTTGGTGCCTCTTGGGTGAATGGAATAAGGCGATGCATGTGCCTCTGACAAAATAGCTTCTCTGATCGAGTCAACACTAGGCACCCACATTCTACCTCTGTATCTCACAATATCATCAGACACTGTGTTGAGTACACTGCCCTTGGCCTCATCTTTAAGCCTCCATTTCTGCAACTGTTCATCTGAAGGCTGTCATGTACGGATTCGGTCTAGCAAATCGGATTTGATTGTCAGATTAGATAGTCTAGGAGCTCTGCCCTTGGGATAAACCTCTAACCCAAACCTCTGAATCTCAGACTGAAGAGGTCTCTGTACTGACAACTGTTCTACAACTGCCACCTTTCTGCTCAAGGCGTTTGCGACAACATTAGCTTTTCCCGGATGGTAGCTAATTTCGCAATCGTAGTCTTTTACTAACACCAACCACCGTCTCTGTCTCATATTCAGCTCTTTCTGCGTGAAGAAATACTTGAGACTCTTGTGATCAATGAATATTTGGTATTTCTCGCCATACAAATAGTGTCTCCAAATCTTCAAAGCAAAGACAACGGCTGCTAACTCAAGATCATGAGTCAGGTAGTTCTTCTCATGCACCTTGAACAATCTGGAGGCATAAGCTATAACCCGGCCATGCTGCATCAACACTGCGCCTAACCCGAGCTTAGATGCATCGGTGTATAACACAAAACCTCCTTTCCCTGATGGCATGGCTAACACTGGCGCTGAAATAAGGGCTTGCCTCAAAGTATCGAAGCTCTTCTGACATTCATCACTTCACACGAACTTGGCATTCTTTTTGGTCAGTGAAGTGAGCGGCAATGCTATTGACGAGAATCCCTGAATAAACTTACGGTAGTAACCGGCTAAACCCAGAAAACTGCGGATCTCTGAAGCGTTCTTCGGCTCAACCCATTCCTTAACGGCTGCCACTTTCACTGGATCCACCTCAATACCACTGCTTGACACTATGTGACCCTAAAAGGCTACCTTCTCCAACCAGAATTCACACTTACTGAATTTTGCAAATAACTTACGACTCTGCAGGGTCTGCAAAACTGTCCTCAAATGCTGGTTGTGCTCCTCATGGCTCTACGAGTAGATAAGAATATCGTCAATCAATACTATGACGAATTCTAGGTAGGGCTGAAATACTTGATTCATCAAGTCCATAAAAATCGCTAGGGCGTTCGTCAGTCCAAATGACATCACTAAGAACTCGTAATGCCCATATCTGGTTCTGAAGGCTGTCTTGTGCACATCTGCATCTTTCACCTTCAGTTGGTGATAACCCGATCGAAGATCTATGCAATGCCCGAATTTTAAAAAAAATGTGGCAGTAGTTGTGATGGTTCTTGGCTTTACGTTATGGTATGAATGGTAATAAATGTTATAGAATGGAATAGATAATAGAGGGGTAGAATCAAAGGTGGAATTTGAGCTAAATAGGTAATGGAAGTGCAGAAACGGTATGAAAAATGTGGCAGTAGTTGTGGTTTTTAGCATAATGTTTTGTATATTGATCCATTTGATGTGAGATCTCTTTTATTAGAAAGATGAGACATAAGGCTATAACTTTCTTATTTTTAGTTTTGGTCAAATCATTAGGGAAGACGAGCCAAAAGCGCCCCGAAGTGTGTCGTGCGTATCGTCGTTCCTACAATGACACATGTTGGGAGATTGAGCATAACATTTTACTCAAACCTCCAAATGACATGAGGCAAATTGGAGATGCAAGCCAAGACATAGGACTACAACTTTCTAGTTTACCACTTTCGCAAATTCTGAAGTTAAAAATGCGTTTTAGACAGAATACGGCCCGTCTCTGCGCCAGATCCCGCGCGATGGCGCGCCCATTTCTGAAATTTTGGTGTTTGGGCAGTATGGTGCGCGTCCCTACGCCAAAACACGCGCCATGGCCCCTAGCACTTGTACAAAAAACGTGTTTTGAGGTTTGGATGGTATATATTAGATTGGGGAATGATTTGTATCATTTCTTCTCATCCTCATTTCTCTCCATCGGTTTAGAGCTAGGGTTCTTCATTCTCCTTCAATCCAAATGCTTCAAGACATTAATCTTTGATTGAAGCCTTAATCTTTGCTTGGAGATTAGAAGTTCTTCTGCTCAAGAGTTTAGAAGCAAGGTAAGAAAACTTATTTCCTTGGGTTAGTGATTGAAGGGAAAACAATGGGTTGTTTGGTTTGAGTGTTGAGGTAAAGTTGTTAATATAAGGATTGATGGTATTGTATGTATTGATATTTTGGAAAAGAAATGGAATTGTAGAGGAGCTAACTCTTTAGCACGGACGTCACGTGTTTGACAAAATGATTCAATGAATGTTTTTATGTCATATTATGGTTAAGAAATGATATGGATTCCTTCTTTACACAATTGTTGGGATTTGAGTTTTCTTGAATATCCAAATTGCGGATCTTGATTCGAAGCATTATTGAATTAATTATGAATTTTGTACAGAAATTGCTCTGTTTTGATAAATGATCCGAGTTCTTGAGTTATAGTAGAATTCAGAGGTTCAAGACTTCTCACCTACACATTTCGATCTTCTTTTGGTAATATTTGAAAGGTATGTTACGGTCGGTAACATACGAAGTAAAAGTATAATTTTTATTTTAAATTGAAAATTCGATGGCTTGATGAATTACTTGTGATTTGTTGATGATTGATCTTTTGAGATTAGCTTATTATGATATTGACTTGATGAGATTGAAATGCATCATTGCATTGCATATTGAGCCACTTTTCTATTCAGATTTGATATGGCGGAGGTCGCCTTGACTTATTGATTTTTTGGACGTATGGGGCTATAGTTGAGTTGGCATAGCGTATGCGGAGGTCGCTGCTATGGCCTGAACACTCTCTATAAGCGCACCATAGTCCTGGGATTGTAGAACACAGCAAACCACCCCGAGCGGATGAGTCGGTGGATGTTGCTGGGGGATTCTCTTTCCTTGGGTACCCTATGACTGAAAGAGGATCGGTTACGGTGACCGGAAGCGCAACGGAAGTTTAAAAATCGAATTTTTTTAAGAAAATTTCGGCCACCTCTTTGTTTGTGTAGCAAATACAATAAAACACAAAAATGTCATTCATAGTGTGTTAAGAAATGTACCTATCAATCACAAGGATTGATGTATGGCTCCAACTAAGGTGTGAACACCTTAGCTCTTCAATGGTAGAAACTATCTTCAAGCTTCCTTTGAGCACTCCTTGCTCAACTATTAAGCCCACCACCAACTAGGTAGATCCTCTCTTAATTTGCACTAGAAAACTAAGAGGATTTTTCTTTGAGAAGTGAGTGTTTTCTCCAACAAATTGAAGAACACAAAAATGAGAGAAAACTTGAGAGAATCCCCTCAATATTTCGGCCAAGGTGTGTGTGTGGGAGGGGGTAAGACTTTTCTTGGGTGTTGAAAAAGTAGAGAGAACATTTTGCATGCCATGCCAATTTTTTAATAAAAAGTATTCCCTGATCTTTCACCTCCCAAGCATGCATATCAAGTGGGCTTGTAACAATTACAAGGCCCATTGACTTTTATTTAAATGTCCCAATCATATTTGAGCCCATTTATAGTTTACTTGATTTTACTTAAGCTCACTAGTTAAATAATTATTTCCAATTGGGCTCTACAAGGCCCAATGTTATTTAATTAATTCAACACTTGAATTAATTTAATTATTTGGACTCTACTAGGCCCACTAGTGTTTTATTAATTCAACACTTGAATTAATTTAATTTAGTCCATAACAATGTTTATGAAAATCACAATTTTCAAATACATTATTTACTTGGCCTATTTTTTTAATTTAGGAACACATTTATAAATTAAAAATTACATTTCTCTCATAGAAGTCATACTTCTATTTTTCTCAACGCTTATAAACTCATTTATAAGCCGTTCAACACATTGAACTATTTTTACTTTCAACGGGATCTACAAAGCTAGTACTTGTGTGGCCCTCAATGGTTCATTGATACAACTAGCCGTGGGTTCACATCTCCATGTGATTCGGACTAAACATGTCTTTATACGAGCATACCCCAATTGCTCCATTCTTACTTATCAACTCCTTGATAACAAGAACGTCAGAACTCAAGTCTGATAGTACCCAACCAATCATGTTAAACGCCTAGCAGCATCGCTTACATGATTCCCTAGGTATCAAATGATAGTGCCTGCAAGAACCATTCAATTATGGTTAGCGTACAGTACGGTCCCTTCAACTCATATATCCCTACCGATTCGACAACCATTGGTTTATCGAGAGTTGTCAATGAATCGATACTATGTTTCATGTCGTAGTTGCATCGATGGTGTAATCTATGAAACCCCTTTCATAATTACCACCATACTCTGATCAGAGATTTCAACCTACATACACATGATAACACATAGGATATCCATACCCGAAGGTAAGCGGTGAATCCCCGACTACAATGCATCGACTCCTATATGTTTCGACAGAACATCCAACCTTGCCACCTGATGACTCCATGAGAGTCGGTAAACAAGTCAAAGTGTAATTCTAGCACATAGAGTCTCAATGTTGTCCCGGGTCATAAGGACTAATGGTGTACAACCATAAACTAGGACTTTTCCACTCGATAAGTGAGAACCACTTGGAAAGTCCTTTATGGAGGGTTGTTCAGTGCACTCTACCAGGAGGCACCTATCTGCATGCTCGGACATCACAATGTCCCCTACCAATGAAACATGGTACTCACATCGCAGATACTAGTCTCGAACTCTAGCGGCCTATATCCTTCTTAGCGGCGGCTGAATCGACTAGGAACTGTTTAGAATATACAGTATTCCAAATATGAGTTTCATGATACTCATCATATGAGCATCTCATATTCTTTCTACTATTTGTATATTCAAGGGCTTTATCTATGCAACTAGCATGGGTATACATATAAAGATTTGCCAAAACAATAATTTCAAATATTATTAAAATAAAGATTGCTTATACATAGAGTTTCATTGTGAACACTCGGCCAACACTTGGCTCGACGGGCACCTATTCTAACAATCTCCCACTTGCACTAGAGCCAACTACCCCTATGCTTCAAACCCCTTGATTCGCGATGCATCTTGAATAATGGTCCAGGTAAAGGCTTAGCTAGTGGATCAGCAACATTATCTGCGGAGCCGACTATGTCAAAAGACACTTTTTCCTCTTTCCACAATCTCTCCGAGGATGTGGTACTTTCTCAATACATGTTTGGACTTCTGATGAGACCTTGGCTCCTTTGCTTGAGCTAAAGCTCCCGTGTTGTCACACAACACCGGGTGAGGAGCAACTCCATTATGAATGACGTCCAACTCTTAGACGAAATTCCTTATCCAAACAGCCTCCCTTGTTGCATCTGATGCAGCAATGTATTCGGCCTCTGTGCTGGAATCCGCAGTATTGTCTTGCTTGGAACTCTTCCAAGAGACAGCAGCACCATTGAGCATGAATACAAACCCAGAGGTTGACTTCGAGTCATCGATATCACTTTGGAAGCTAGAGTCGGTATAGCCTTCCAATTTCAGTTCTCCACCCCACAGACCAAGAACAATTTATTGGTCCTTCTCAACTACTTGAGGATGTCTTTCACAGCTTTCCAGTGTGGAAGACCAGGGTTCGATTGATATTTACTCACTACACTTAGTGCAAAAGCCACGTCAGGACGTGTAGATATCATCCCATACATGATGCTACCAATCGCAGATGCATAAGGAATGCTTGTCATCGCCGCTATCTCTGCATTAGTCTTGGGAGATAGACTTGGATAGGGACACGCCATGACACATTGGTAGATGTCCTCTCTTGGACTCATCCATCGAGAACCGCTTCACGATGGTATCAATGTATGTGGACTGGGTGAGACCAAGCAATATTTTTGATCTATCTCTATAGATCTGTATTCCCAATACAAAAGATTCTTTACCCAAGTCCTGTATCGAGAACTTACTTGCTAACCATATTTTAGTTGATTGCAACATTCTTGCATCATTCCCAATGATTAGAATGTCATCAACATAAAACACCAGGAATGTCACTACACTCCCACTGACCTTCTTATACACACAGGGTTCCTCATGATTCTTATCAAAACCAAACTATTTGATTGTACTGTCGAATATGAGGTTCCAACTCCTAGATGCCTGTTTTAGACCATAAATAGATCTTTGAAGTTTGCATACCATATGCTCACTTCCGATAGATGTAAACCCTTCGGGTATGTAAATCTCTTCCTTAATATTCCCATTAAGAAAGGCTGTCTTAACATCCATCTGTCATATCTCATAGTCATACCATGCAGCTATGGCTAGCAAAATCGTTATGGACTTGAACATTGCAACTGGAGCAAAGGTTTCCTCAAAGTCAACTCCTTGTCTTTGAGTATATCCTTTTGCCACAAATCGCGCCTTGAAGGTCAATACCTTCCCATCCGCCCCAAGTTTCCTCTTGTAAATCCATTTACACCCTATGGGAACAATTCCCTCAGGTGGATCCACGAGATTCCACACTTGGTTCAAATGCATGGAATTCATCTCAGATTCCATCTCTTCAAGCCACTTGGATGAATCGGCATCAGATAATGCTTCCTTGAAGGACCTTGGATCACATCCATGGTTAGGCTCATCATGGCCCTCTTCAAGAAGCAGACTATACCTCATAGGTGGTCTCGAGACTCTCTCGGATCTTCTAGGAGCTTGTATCTCCTCTCTTGGCTCTTCGGGTGTGGGTTCTACAATTGTGGGTGTCTCTCGAACCTTTTCGAGTTCTATCATCTCGCCTTTTCTATCTAATAGAAATTCCTTTTCCAAAAAGGTTGCATTCCTAGAAACAAACACCTTTGTTTCTTAGGGATGATAGAAGTAGTATCCAACCGAATTCTTTGGATATCCCACAAAGTAACATAAAATGGATCGACTATCCAATTTATCTCCCACTACCTGCTTCACATAAGCAGGGCACCCCCATATTCTAAGACAAGAATATTTGGGAGGCTTACCCATCCATATCTCATATGGTGTCTGCCTTTAAATGGACATTTAGTGGAATATCTTTCAATTTTAAGTTATAGAGATCGTTTTCAAGTTCTCTAGTACCAATCAAACATTCATTCCTGTAAATGTTGCAAACACCTTTGCTAAATAAACAAGAATATCCATCTTTATCAACATAGAAATGGAAACAATGTTTTTCACCAAATCCGGTACAAACAAAACATCTCTTAAAATTAACTTAAAACCATTGTTCATAAGCAAGTAAACATCTCCAATAGCTTTGGCAGCAACTCTTGCTCCATTGCCCATCCTCTAGAAGGTCACACCTTCCTTATGCTTCCTACTTCTTCCCATCACCTGTAAATCATTACAAAGATGTGAACCATAACCGGTATCTAATACCCAAGAAGTAGAGTTAATTGAAATGTTTACTTCAATTTAGAACATACCGTTTCCAGAACTCTTCTGGGTAAGATATTCCCTGCAGTTACGCCTCCAATGTCCAGGCTTCTTGCAGTGATGACATACATCATCAGTCTTGTCAGCCTTAACTGGTCTGGCTGCCTCAACGGAATTCGGAGATTGCCTCATCAAGGGCACGTTCTTCTTGGGACGTTGGAAAGAACGCTTCTTTCCATTCCCATGTGGATCAATCTTCGTACCAGATGAAGAACCCACATAAAGAACCAACTTCTCTTTCTTGATGGTTGATTCAAGCGTAACAAGCATATTCACCAACTCCTCAAGGGTCGGCTCCATCTTGTTCATGTTGAAGTTCACCATAAAAGGATCAAATGAGCTAGGCAATGATAACAGCAACACGTCGGTGGTCAACTCCGAAGGCAAGATCAGATCCATGCCAACGAGCTTGTCCACGAGCCCAATCAACTTCAGGCCATGCTCATGGACCGAGGCCCCATTTTGCTTGCGCAAAGTGATCAGCTCCTTAACGGTAGCATGCCTAAGAGGTCGTGTTTGCTCACCAAAGAGCTCCTTGAGATGCAAATGAAAGTCAG
The DNA here is from genome assembly GCF_025594145.1 of Primulina tabacum. Taxonomy (NCBI): domain Eukaryota; kingdom Viridiplantae; phylum Streptophyta; class Magnoliopsida; order Lamiales; family Gesneriaceae; genus Primulina; species Primulina tabacum. Next base: position 22,730,149 of record NC_134553.1, on the reverse strand, counting down.
CAGCACTCTTTGCATCCTCAAAACGCCTCTGCAGCTCATCATTCATAGAAGTCAGCATATAACACATGGCTATCAAGTCATGGTCACACCATTCCTTGTAAGCCTGCAATTCCTCAGGAGTGCAGTCAGTCGGAGTCTCAACAGGGGGCGACTCAGTCAGTGTATATGCTACCCTTTCCGAATTCAAGACGATTTTTAGGTTTCTTAGCCAAGTGAGTTAATTAGGTCCAGTTAATATGTGTTTGTCGAGTATTACGGATATCGGATTGCGAATCGAAGACATTGTCAATTTGTACTGAAAAGTAAAAACAGATAAATGTTGATGACTATTTTAAAATATTTAGTAAGATATGAAGTTTGGACTTTTACTTCATAAATATTTGCTCCCACTGTTTTGACATTTCCACTACCCTCTAGTGAAAACGGGAAACTCTTTTCCTCAGTAGGTACGTAAGGTCCAATTAGCGAATTATGATCCCGAATAATATCAGCCAATCACAATTCCTAAAAGGTAGTTTCCAATTGCATCACAATGCAACCCTTACGTAACTTTTGTCTCACGTTTGATTAGGACCCAATAATATGACGTTGTTCATCTTCACGTGTCAAGCCTTACCCATCGATGTTGAACCTTAATGGACGGTCGCCATGAGTTCCCTCAATAATATGAGCCGAAATCATGGGAGTTCCACGTAGTTCACATCACCATGTCAATGGATGTCACAGCTTTCCGGCACCCAGGGCCCCCCCAATAATATGAGCCGAGCCCCGAGTACGGGTAGCGTTCATCATGCACCCATTGTCGATGGAAGACATGGAAATTATAAACAAATTTATAATTCCCCTTTTCGGGCTTGATATCAATTTTGAATAAGAATCTTATTCAAAATGAGGGTTTTTAATTTTGAAAGGTCTCATCATTAATTTTATTTAAAAAGCTCGCCATGTTTGATCGTATGTTTGCCAGATTCATGAAATTTTATTTATTATCATAATAATAACGCACAGCTTAAAAGATTTGATTTGTACTACTCATATCACGAAGGTGCATCTTCTTTTCGGTAGCTCATCACATAAGAACTCCAAAGTTAAACGTGCTTGACTTGGGGTAATTTTTGGGATAGGGTGACCTCCTGGGAATGTTTCCTAGGGTGCGTGTGAGTGAGGGACATAAGCACGCTGGAAAGACTCGTCTTGGTACAGTGAGGACAGTCGTCGAATCTGGGGCGTTACAGTGGTTGTAGGAAATGTAAGGGATGAAAGTGAATGATATAGGGGGTGTTAAAGGTGCTATAATACCCATTAAGTTGGGGGTTACATGTCAAGAATTTGAATTGCTCTCCATTCCTTTGCTGCCGTTGCCTTTCACGATTTTCCCAGTTGTTTACTTTTGATTTTTTTTTTTTAAGCATATGAATGTAGGACATGTAGGTAAGGAAGAGGAATGTTAATAATGGTGTTAAAGGGTTCATAATATACATTAAAATGAGAGTTACAAGTGAATGAAATTTTGAATGGCATTTGAATTATTTCACACTCTTGGTTGTAGCTTTTCTCATTCTTGTATTCTTGTTGCACGGTTATATTACTAGTATAATGGATTGAGGAGTTATGAGGTGAATTATGGTGCTTGTTTTACCCCTAATTATTGAATTTAAAAGTGGGAAATGAACACACCATGAAGGAGGTGACTTTAATGAGGTTTACTAAGCATTTGAATTTTGCTTAAGTAGTTGATTAAATTTCTACTAATATTGCATGGTATAATGTTGATTAAGTCTTGTATTTTAAATTCTTAGTGTTTTAAATAACCATTTTATGTTTTAGTGAATTAACAACTTAAATTAGAATAAAATCTTGCATGGCATTGCATGGTTTAAAATTTAAGTATTTAAATGCTATGTTTAATTTCTGGACTATATTATACTTAGATTAATTTATCCCCACTTGTTAACATATTTTACTTAAAACTTTAATTAAATATTGAACCTAATAGAATTTATTTACTAATTTGACTCCCATTAATTTAATAAATCCTAAAACATTCTTTTTCTTCAAATTAAATTATTTCTTGACTTAATTTAAATTTAGGAATATTTGTCTTATTATTAATCTTATCTCAAATCTCCAAACTCCGGTCCGGCCTCGCGTATTTATCCTGAAAAGATGAAACTAAACATCTACTTTTTTTTTACTCATTATTTATAACATATCATGCATATATTATAAACAGTAAACAAAACAAGGATGATCAATCGCCCCAATACTAATGGACCGTGTGAGCTAAACACGGGCCTAGGTCCAATCATAGGGAAATGCACGGGATGCAAATGCAACTATTACATAAGCTTCCAATATTTACATGTCTTCGATCTTCATAATCATCATGGCCACCATCTTCCAATCTGGATCATCCACTATACTAATATTTACAAATAAATATCCATGGCAAATAGGGATACATCTCATGGGGTGGGAACGGGCCATAAACCAAGCCCACTTTATAAATTGATAATTATTACAATCAATCAACACAAAATATCCTAGCATACACCTAGCAAATTGGGCTTGGGCTTTTGATCATCATTCATGCACAATATCACATACCATACACCATCAATTAATTTTCACAATAATTAATTGATCGAATATTATATATCTTGATCCAATCACTAACCGCCACGATTATAAACTAAATTAACAAAGTATACAAACACCTTTGTCTACTTTCCAATTAATTTATTTATAACCGAATTTCTTATAAATCAAAATTTACTATAAATAATTAAAGTCCAACTTCAATTATTTATTTTATGAGAAAAATTTGAAACTTTTGTAATTTTAAACTTAAGGGCCCAAAAACTTATTTTTCACCAAAAACATTTTGGCCCATTTAAAATTTGCAAATATATTAGCCATCCAATGGCCCAACAACTCAAGGTCCATGACACTTTGATAATCCAAAACACTTTTGGAAACTAGCCCTAGTCGTCATCGCCATCGCCGGAGCTCCGTCGCCGGATTCCGGCAACAAAAAATTTTTTTTTTTAATTTTTTAATGGGGCTGTTCGGGCAGCCCCTCGGGCAGCCCGAGCTGCCCGAAGTTCCCCACAATAAGCCTCGGTTTTTTGTTGCAAAAATACACTCATGCGGTTAGAAATCGATCTCAACATAATATCTTGTAATTGCTACACAAAATCGTAACCATAGCTCAGATACCACTTGAAAGGGGATCGGTTACGGTTACCGGAAGCGCAACGGAAGTTTAAAAATCGAATTTTTTTAAGAAAATTTCGGCCACCTCTTTGTTTGTGTAGCAAATACAATAAAACACAAAAATGACATTCATAGTGTGTTAAGAAATGTACCTATCAATCACAAGGATTGATGTATGGCTCCAGCTAAGGTGTAAACACCTTAGCTCTTCAATGGTAGAAACTATCTTCAAGTTTCTTTTGAGCACTCCTTGCTCAACTATTAAGCCCACCACCAACTAGGTAGATCCTCTCTTAATTTGCACTAGAAAACTAAGAGAATTTTTCTTTGAGAAGTGAGTGTTTTCTCCAACAAATTGAAGAACACAAAAATGAGAGAAAACTTGAGAGAGTCCCCTCAATATTTCGGCCAAGGTGTGTGTGTGGGAGGGGGGAAGACTTTTCTTGGGTGTTGAAAAAGTAGAGACAACATTTTGCATGCCATGCCAATTTTTTAATAAAAAGTATTCCCCAACCTTTCACCTCCCAAGCATGCATATCAAGTGGGCTTGTAACAATTACAAGGCCCATGGACTTTTATTTAAATGTCCCAAACATATTTGAGCCCATTTATAGTTTATTTGATTTTACTCAAGCCCACTAGTTAAATAATTATTTTCAATTGGGCTCTACAAGGCCCAATGTTATTTAATTAATTCAACACTTGAATTAATTTAATTATTTGGACTCTACTAGGCCCACTAGTGTTTTATTAATTCAACACTTGAATTAATTTAATTTAGTCCATAACAATGTTTATGAAAATCACAATTTTAAAATACATTATTTACTTGGCCTATTTTTTTAATTTAGAAACACAGTCATAAATTAAAAATTACATTTCTCTCATAGAAGTCATACTTCTATTTTTCTCAACGCTTATAAACTCATTTATAAGCCGTTCAACACATTGAACTATTTTTACTTCTCAACGGGATCTAGAAAGCTAGTACTTGTGTGTCCCTCAATGGTTCGTTGATACAACTTGCCGTGGGTTCACATCTCCATGTGATTCGGACTAAACATGTCCTTATATGAGCATACCCCAATTGCTCCATTTTTACTTATCAACTCCTTGATAACAAGAACGTCAGAACTCAAGTCTGATAGTACCCAACCAATCATGTTAAACGCCTAGCAGCATCGCTTACATGATTCCCTAGGTATCAAATGATAGTTCCTGCAAGAACCATTCAATTATGGTTAGCGTACAGTACGGTCCCTTCAACTCATATATCCCGACCGATTCGACAACCATTGGTTTATCGAGAGTTGTCAATGAATCGATACTATGTGTCATGTCGTAGTTGCATCGATGGTGTAATCTATGAAACCGCTTTCATAATTACCACCATACTCTGATCAGAGATTTAAACCTACATACACATGATAACACATCGGATATCCATACCCGAAGGTAAGCGGTGAATCCCCGACTACAATGCATCGACTCCTATATGTTTCGACAGAACACCCAACCTTGCCACCTGATGACCCCATGAGAGTCGGTAAACAAGTCAAAGTGTAATTCTAGCACATAGAGTCTCAATGTTGTCCCGGGTCATAAGGTCTAATGGTGTACAACCATAAACTAGGACTTTTCCACTCGATAAGTGAGAACCACTTGGAAAGTCCTTTATGGAGGGTTGTTCAGTGCACTCTACCAGGAGCACCTATCTGCATGCTCGGACATCACAATGTCCCCTACCAATGAAACATGGTACTCACATCGCAGATACTAGTCCCGAACTCTTGCGGCCTATATCCTTCTTAGCAGCGGCTGAATCGACTAGGAACTGTTTAGAATATACAGTATTCCAAATATGAGTTTCATGATACTCATCATATGAGCATCTCATATTCTTTCTACTATTTGTATATTCAAGGGCTTTATCTATGCAACTAGCATGGGTATACAGATAAAGATTTGCCAAAACAATAATTTCAAATATTATTAAAATAAAGATTGCTTATACATAGAGTTTCATTGTGAACACTCGGCCAACACTTGGCTCGACGGGCACCTACTCTAACAATGACCAGATGATTCACTTGATCTTGAGATTTATTGATAGCCCACAGCTTTTAATCATATATTGCATTATATTGTATCTTTATGAGTTTATATGAATTTTGTGAATTTAAATTCTCATATGTTATTGATTGTATTATACTGGGTTTATACTCACCGGCATGTCGGCTACCTCTTGTTTTCATGTGCTTGACGGTAGGTGAGGCGAGGCTTGGGATGCCAGAGTCCAGCTCCAGGCGAGAAGATACGTGTTAGAGTGGGATTCTCGGGTCTAAGGAGCTATTTTATGATGTTAGGATTACTTTGGTTTGTGTCGCGTGATTTCTTAATTGCTTGCAAGTGCACAACGTCAAGTTGTAATAAAATGTATTTTCGAGTACAAGTGTCGATCCCACGAGGAGTACGTATTTAAATGTATATTAATGCTTGCAATTAAAATAGTCTCAATTTTAATTAGAAAAATCAATTGACAGATTTGTTTACACCAATAACTAAATTGAAAATAAATTTAATTATATTATAACACCAAACTTTTTATAACAAATAACTATGAAATAAAATATCTAGAGGTCCGATTTCACGCAACTATCCACCATGTGTTATTTTGTGTAGCTATATTATAAATGTCCTTATTATACATTAACCAAGAATTCTAAATTATCTACTCCCTCTCCCGAGTGCTAAGTAGATACTAATTATCTAACAAAGGATTGTAATGTCCCCGTCAACGATCTATAATTAAATAACACAATAAGCAACAACTTCTTTTAATGGCTTCAATAGCAATATATGTCCTCCCGAACTATATAAATACCATCGATGTATTTTTCCCTTTCTTGTTTATAAATTCCCTTTTCCAAGTGATAAATTATAAACATAAGAATCATTCAAGATATGGCCAATAAAATGAAAGCATTAAGATTGGAAAAATACAAATGAACAATAAAGAAAACTTATATAGCATAATTCATAAATCCCAACACATGGTGTCTAGTTTTGTTCCATCATTCCTCTAGAAATAAGAATTAGTTCATAATAAAAATAACACAACAACACATGAATCTTAAACAAGACATATCAAATAAAAATAAAGAAAGAAGAACTTAGAACAAGAGATTTGGAGTGCAATGAAATTTCTGTCCAGAAATGTGCAATAGATTTCCAAGGATGATGAACTTGAGCTTCAATCCTTTCTTTGTAGCCTCCTCTCCTTTCCTTTGCTCTCCAATACCCTAGATGGTGAATAATAGAAGCCTTTTATAGTCCAGACAAACTTCCCCACGCAGCACACCATTTTCCTCTTCTTTTATTCGAAGTCCACAAAGTTACAGATTTTTCGGACTCTGTTTTGCGAAGGACCGCGGGTGCGGTGAAAGAAGGACCGCGGGTGCGGTGTTGTTTCGGAGAAACTTTCAGTCTCGAAATTCAGTGACCGCGGGTGCGGTCATGCTTCGGCAGAATTTTTTATTTCTATCTTCAGGGACCGCGGGTGCGGTCCGTATGATACCGCGGGTGCGGTCATACTTCGGCCATTTTATCTTTTGCACTACTCCAATTCAACAATTTGCTACTCAAAATTCTATTCTAAGCTTCCAAACTACAACAACAAAAACAACAACAAATCACATAAAACCTACTCAAGAATAACAAAATTTCAAGTTAAAAACAAGTAATAAAAGTACAATAAATTGCACTTATCAAGTTCCCCCAAACTTAAGATTTTGCTAGTCCCGAGCAAAACAAAACAACACAAACAAACAAGTCATGAAATATTTTAAAGAACTTGGCCTCAAGATATTTTAACTAACTCTTCATGCATTCACAATTCAAATCAATCCAACCACTTGTTCATCCGGATAAAATCATGAAATCGGTTAATTTTCTTAACTTCTAATCTCTTCAACTCATGTTTCAAAACATTCTCAATCAATTTCAATTTTTACAAACACAAATCAAGAGGTCTTTTCCGGTAAAAATTTGGTTCAAAGCAATATTCATTCAAGAAAGGGATACCCAATAAATATTTGATGCAATGAGGTGTGTGTAAAATTGATCAAGATTCTTACTCAATGAAAGTGTTTATCGATTGTCCATAAGATAGATCCTCCCAATCACTCTCCACTAGTATATTGAACAACTATGACTAGGTTAATAGGATTTTCAATGGTTATAATGTTAGGCATTGGCTCATGGCTACAAATAAAGATTAGGAGTTCAAATAAAGGAGTAAGTTGAATTTTATTTCTTTTGCAAACTCCACTTTTTCTTTTATCTCCAATTTTTTTATTTATTTCATCTCTTTTTCTCCCCTTTTTCTCCAACTTCATCAATGTAACATCATTCATTTTTCTTTTCTTTTGTAGGAGAATTTTTATTTCTTTGATCCTTTGAATTTTTACTCCCTTGAGAAGGTAGGAAATTAATGTTTAAGATATTCAACGGGGTAGTAAATGTGGGATATTTGAAAGAACATCGAATGGGGATCTTTTACACATGTTAACGTGTGCCATTCGAATTCATTTAAGCTCAAAGAGGTGACAAATGATAAATTCTTTTTATTTGGTAGCTTGAAAGGCTCAATCGATCCAAAAATCACCCAAATCATTCCTAAATCATAATTTGTCCGTATTTCGCCTTGAGTGATGTTTGGATAGTTCTAGACAAAATCTCAATTCACCAACACAAAGTAGAATCTAATCATCGTGAAAATGGTGTCTCAATGCATCTCAAAAGAAAAGTGATTGGCTTCCAAGAAATTTCAAGAACACAATTCTATTTTTTTTTTTTTCATATAAGCTCAAGAGGGCTTCAAATGAATATTTATGAACAATATAAATAGGCCCAAATAAAATCTAAGATTGCCTCAATCATATGTGTGTTTGCAAAAATTTTTTTCGATGTCAAATGAAAATCAAAGAGTTGTATAGAAATTATGAGTCTCAAACTTACCAAATCTCATGATTGTTCTCTAAATTTTTCAAATTGATCGATTAACATGAATGTAATACATGATTTTTCTTCTTAATGCAACATTTTTCTTTTCTCATCATTGGCCATTTAAATAAAAATTTTCATGACTAAAAACACAAAAACAAACAACTACAAAAATAAATAAACACAAAATAAATAAATAAACACACAAAAGAAAATAAACACACAAGCAAACATAAAATAAATCAAATCTCCCCCAAATTAAAACATGCACATCGTCCTCGATATAAATAAGCATGAAAATTAGGAGAATACACAAACTTCGGGCGACGACCGTCAGTGGTCATCGCCATCCTCATCATCTTCTTCATCTTGTGGTGGTTGGAACTCCGGCGGGTGGTAAATGGGTGGCCACTGTGGAGGAGGTGAGAATGGATTGCCAGAGGTTGAAGCCGATGGAAATTGCTGAGCCAAGACAGATGTAAAATCCATCATATATCCCATAAATGTGTCGGTCCTAAACCGAAATGCATCCATTTCTTGGCGGTGTTGTGGCATATCTTCTTCCAACTGGGTCAACCTATCTCTCCTATTTCGTTGTTGCGGTTGTGGTTGTGGTTCTTGAGCTTGAGCCTGAGCACGTCTCTCTGCAGCTCTTCTATTAAATTCCCTTTCTGCTCGACGTGCCGCAGCATGTTCACCTCTAACTACCCTATGTGGTTGAACTACCACAATGGGGTTTTTAGGCTTCAAAAATTCTTCATTTACTGCCCAAGTCACTCCCGCATTTTGGCATAAATCAGTGATAAGAGAAGGGTGGAGGAGTCCACTAGGAGAGTTACCTCTTGCATATTCAAGCATCGAACTCTGAAGCAATTGACCTAAATCAATTGTCTTCCCCGTCATAATGCAAAAAGTAAGAATTGCCCTCTCCTTGATGACTGTGGTGGTATGCTCAGTAGGCTTAATCCTAGCATAAATAAATGAATACCAATCTTTTGCAACACTTTTGAGATCAGACTTAGCTAGGCTAACATGCACATCATCCCTCATTCTCCATTCCGCTCCCTCTATGCAAATTGTTTGAAGAATATTATTATAATTTACATGATCAGCCCGGTATTCTTCATATTCATCGTGCATTACATGAGGGATACCATATAACGTATTGATCGTATGTGCATCAAAGGCTACCATTTTTCCTCGCACCAACACCTTCAACTGATCATGCCTAACCTTGAGGTTAGCATAAAATTCTCTCACCAACGAAATGACAGCATCTTGTGGCTGCCTGCCAAACTCATCCCAGTGCCGAGCAGTAAGCATTAGTCCAATTTCAGTTCGAGGGAAACTAAGATCAAATCCCCTTTCTTTTATAATGCTCTTGCTCAAAATCTTTCCATATTTCTCCTCCGCTTGTTCGTCCCAAAACCTGTTTGCATCGTAATTCACAGATGATGATGCACCTTTAGATTGTTTTTTTCTTGGAGGCATTTTATCGAACACCTTTCAATCACCAACTTCTCCTCAATCCAATTCACAAAATTTAATGATTCTTGCACTCCCCCAAACTTAATACTCACAATATGCACACCTCAACAATATACACAACAATCCAATCAACAATATCCACAATACCAAAAATGTACTTCACTAAACGTAATTTCCTTCCATAGCAAATAACACCTTCAATTTCGAAATTTCAACAAATATGCAATGGATTTGCTCACCTTGATTGTGTTGAAATGTTTCTTGAAGAATAAAATCAAAGCTCCATCCTATTTGAAGAAATTTTCGAGCCCCTTTGAAACCATAGGTTTGATGTTGATTTTTGTGGAAAGAAAATTGATATTTGATGGAATGAATGAAGATATTTAGGTTGGAGTTGTAAATTTGTTGAAGAAATAACGAAAATTGAGTGTGAAAAGTTTGTTCTTGAGAAAGGATTTCGAAGGAAGTAGAGAAATTTGAGAGAGGTGTTCTTTGATTATGAAAATTTCTGCCCCATTTTGTTTGTAAAACTATCGACCGCGGGTGCGGTGTGCAAGAGACCGCGGGTGCTGTGTCCCTTCGGGATTTCTTATAATTTTTATGTTTGATCACCGCGGGTGCGGTGTACAAGATACCGCGGGTGCGGTGTGCTCTCGGCAAATTTTGCATAATTCAATATTAGTCGACCGCGGCCGCGGTGTAGGAACAACCGCGGGTGCGGTGTTCTCTCGGGACATGTTGCGCGGGTGCGCTCAAAAATATACCGCAGGTGCGGTATTCTTTCGGGAAAAATTTTTTCTTCTTCATTTTTTATGCCTGAAAATAAAACAAGTGGAATTCATTAGTTTTGGGAAGATATAAGCACACACTATATTTAAAAAAAATATATAAACAACCTAAAAATAAAAATACTAGAATAAAAGCAAAACCGAAAACAAAATGCAAAAGAGAAACAAAAATTTGGGTTGCCTCCCAATAAGAGCTTGGTTTAACGTCTTCAGCTCGACTACCATAAGTTTACATCAAGTCGATCCGCCCAAAGGAATGTTGTCAAGTTGCCTTACTTTAGTTCCATAATATGGCTTAACTCGCTGCCCGTTTACCTTGAAGGTCCTCCCATCACTGCATTTTAGCTCAATCGCCCCATGAGGGTACACTGTCTCCACCATAAATGGACCTGACCAACGTGATTTCAACTTACCAGGAAACAACTTCAGACGGGAGTTGAACAAGAGTACTTGTTGTCCTGGTTTGAGCTCCCTTCGTACAATGAGTTTATCGTGCCACTTCTTGGTCTGCTCTTTGTAAATCTTGGCATTTTCATATGCATCATTGCGGAACTTATCCATCTCGCTCAACTACAGTTTCCTAATGTCACCAGAAGCTTTCAAATCAAAATTTAATTTCTTCACCGCCCAAAATGCTCTATGCTCCAACTCTCCAACGGCAGATGACATACTTTCCCAAACACTAGCCTATAAGGAGACATCCCAATAGGCGTCTTGAATGCAGTCCGATAAGCCCATAACGCATCATCCAACTTCATAGCCCAATCTCTCCGATTGGTGTTGACAGTCTTTTCCAGAATTTGCTTAATTTCACGATTAGATATTTCAGCTTGTCCATTCGACTGAGGATGATATGCTAGTGCCACTTTGTGCTTCACATTGTATTTAGCCAACAGTGAGTTGAAAATTTTATTGCAAAAATGCGTACCTTCATCACTTATGATGGCTCTCGGTGTTCCAAACCTGGTGAAGATGTTCTTGTGGACAAACTTAACTACAACACGAGCATCATTAGTATTGGTGGCAATTGCTTCCACCCATTTCGACACATAATCAACAGCTAATAAAATATAAGATTGACCAAAAGAAGGGGGAAAGGGTCCCATGAAATCTATGCCCCATACATCAAAAAGTTCCACTGCCAAAATATTTGTCAGTGGCAATTCGTGACGCCTAGAAATGTTTCCTAACCTTTGGCACCTATCACATGATTTCACTAAGGTATAGCTATCCTTAAACAAAGTAGGCCAGAAAAAACCTGATTGCAATACCTTAGCTGCAGTTCGTGTCGCTCCAAAATGTCCACCATATGCAGATGAATGACATAGCTCAAGAATTTGGTGTGCTTCAACACCGTCAACACATCTCCTAATCACTTGGTCAGCACATCTCTTATACACATAAGGATCATCCCAGAAGAAAAATTTGATATCATGAAAGAACTTCTTTTTCTGATGGTGGTTCAGATCTGGAGAAAGAATACCACAAGACAAAAAATTCGCAATGTCAGCAAACCAAGGGAGTATTGAACTTACCTCAAAAAGTTGTTCATCCGGAAATGTTTCCTGTATTGCTCCTTCTTCTTTCCTATCCTCTAGCTCAAGTCTTGACAAGTGGTCAGCCACTTGATTCTCACTTCCCTTCTTATCTTTAACCTCGAAGTCAAATTCTTGTAATAGAAGTAACCACCTTATCAAGCGTGGTTTCGCATCCTTCTTGGCAAATAGGTAGCGAATGGCTGCATGGTCAGTAAAAACAATTACTTTTGTGCCGATCAGATATGGCCTGAATTTGTCGAAGGCAAATACTACAGCAAGCATCTCCTTTTCAGTTGTGGTGTAATTTTGCTGTGCAGCATCCATAGTACGGCTTGCATAATAGATTGCCCTAAACATTCTTTCTCTTCTTTGGCCCAATACTACACCAACGGCATAATCACTTGCGTCACACATCAGCTCAAAGGGCTCCTTCCAGTCCGGCACTATCATGATTGGTGCTGTCACCAATGCCCTCTTGATTTTCTCAAAAGCCTGCAAACAATCATCATCAAATATGAATGTGGAATCTTTTTCAAGCAAATTACATAAAGGTTTAGTGATCTTAGAAAAATCTTTAATGAATCTCCGATAAAACCCCGCATGTCCTAGAAAGCTCCTTATTCCTTTGATGTTCTTTGGTGGAGGAAGTTTTTCAATTGCAACCACCTTGGCTCTATCCACCTCTAATCCCTTATATGATACTTTATGTCCTAGGACAATGCCCTCTTGGACCATAAAGTGACATTTTTCCCAATTAAGAACTAGGTTCTTTTCTTGGCATCTCTGCAACACAAGAGATAAGTTAAGTAAACAATGATCAAATGAAGAGCCAAATACCGAGAAGTCATCCATGAAGACTTCCATGATTTCCTCCACCATGTCTGCAAATATAGCCATCATACACCTCTGAAAAGTGGCCGGTGCATTGCATAGCCCAAAAGGCATTCTCTTAAAAGCGAACGTACCATAGGGACACGTAAAAGTAGTCTTCTCCTGATCCTCTGGTGCTATAGCTATCTGATTATAACCTGAATAACCGTCTAAGAAGCAATAATGACAATAACCAGCAAGTCTATCTAGCATTTGATCAATAAAAGGCAATGGAAAATGATCTTTTCGGGTGGCATTGTTCAATTTTCTATAATCCATACAAACTCGCCAACCAGTTACAGTACGAGTAGATATTAATTCATCATGTTCATTTTTAACCACAGTTATTCCACCCTTTTTCGGTACAACTTGTACAGGAGACACCCAATTACTATCAGAAATAGCATATATCACACCAGCATTCAGCAATTTAAGCACCTCATTTTTCACAACTTCTTTCATTGTCGGATTTAATCTCCTCTGATGATCCACATAACGAGTATACGACTCCTCCATTAAAATTTTATGCATGCATATAGTAGGGCTAATTCCCCTAATATCAGAAATCGACCATCCCAATGCAGTTTTATATTCCCTCAATACTCTCAATAATTTATCTTTTTCATCAATAGTAAGGGAAGAAGATATGATTACCGGATATGTCGACTTCTCTCCTAAGAATGCATAACATTGGTGGCTTGGCAATTCCTTCAGATCAGGAGAGGGTGATATTACCTCTATTTTCTCTTTGACGTTCAACTCCTCAATCAACACATCCGTTTTCTTTTCTTTATGCAATACTTCAAGAGCCACCAATTGCTCTTTCACTTCCCATTCGTCTTCACTAACAGCTTCAGCAGCTCCAACCAAGCAACTCTCCAAAGGGTCCCTAGTTCCTGCACAGTCAAAGGATACACATGAGTCTATAACATCAATGCTTTTACAAGTACTTACCTCATTTGATCCCCTCATGGCATGATAAATATTAAAAATAACTTCTTCTCCACCAACTCTCAAGGTGAGTTCACCCTTATGCACATCTATCAATGCCCTTCCAGTTGCAAGGAACGGTCTCCCAAAGATTAATGGAGCATCATTATCCTCTTCCATATCTAGAATCACAAAGTCTGCAGGAAAAATAAACTTATCCACTTTTACCAATACATCCTTGACGATCCCTCTTGGATATGTAAGACTTCTGTCTGCAAGCTGTAGGGTGATAGTGGTTGGTTTAACTTCTCCAAGCTCCAATTTCCTGAAAATAGAAAATGACATCAAATTAATACTTGCTCCTAAATCACATAAAGCTTTACTACAATGAGAACCACCAATAAAGCAAGGAATAGTAAAACTCCCTGGATCTTTCAATTTTTGTGGTAATTTCTTTTGTAGGATGGCACTGCACTCCTCAGTAAGCTTCACTGTCTCAAACTCTTGCAGCTTCCTCTTTTTAGACATCACATCTTTAATGAACTTGGCATAGTTGGGCATTTGCTCCAATGCATCAGCAAATGGTATATTGATGTGTATCTTCTTAAAAATCTCCAGGAATTTTGCAAATTGATCATCTAAACTCTTCTTTTTGAACCTCTGAGGGTATGGAATGGCAGGCTTAAATGCAGGAGGTTGTACAACTTTTGTCTTAGAGTCCTCAACCTTATTCTCTGTTACAACCTCAAACTCAACATCTTCCACTGACTTCTCATTTTCCACCATCTCCTTGGGACTTTGAACCTCCAATTCTTTTCCGCTCCTCAAAGTGACTGCCTTGCACTGCTCTTTTGGATTAACTTCCGTATTACTCGGAAATTGACCCCTCTTCTGATCTCTCAAAGCATTAGCCAACTGTCCAATTTGTGTCTCCAAAGATTTCATCGTAGCACCCATGTTTCCTATGTGAGCCTCCATGCTATCAAGCCGAGACTCAGTTCTAGCCATCCTCTTTCTAGATTCAGCCACAAATGTACCTACCAAATCCTCAAACGAAGGCTTTCCCTCCCCTTTTGATGTATTGAACCCCGGAGGAGGATTCAACACATTCTTATTGTTTTCATAAGAAAAATTTTCATGATTTCTCAAACATGGATGATAAGTATTAGGAGGAGGGTTACCTCGATATCCTCCAAATCCACCAAAGTTTCTGTTGTTGATATATTGGGCTTCTTCAAGAGAATGAGTTTCTTCAGCAACCACGGAAGGACCTTCAGTGTCAGGTATGCTCACTTTATTCATGGCTGCTAGTTGTGTGGTCAATGCAGAAACTTGGGCGGTTAGTGAAGTGATAGGATCCACGGCATAAATACCAGCTGCCTTCTTTACTCCTGACCTTTCAGATGGCCACTGATAACTGTTAATGGTCATCTGTTCAAGCAAATCATATGCTTGATCAGGTGATTTGGCAAATATCGTTCCACCCGCTGCTGCATCCACAGTGCCTCTTGTTTGTCCATTCAAACCATTATAAAACAATTCAATCTGTACCCAATCTTCAAAACCATGGTTTGGACACCTCCTCAACAACTCCTTATACCGTTCCCATGCCTCATATAATTGCTCAAAGTCAGTCTGCCTAAAAGTACTTATCTCTATCTTCAACTGTGCAGACTTCGCAGATGGAAAATATTTAGCAAGGAACTTGGTTGCTAACTCCTGCCATGTAGTGATACTCCCCAAAGGAAGCGATTGGAGCCATCCTCTTGCTTGATCCCTAAGAGAAAAAGGAAACAAACGAAATCGAATTATATCATCAGAAACACCATTTATTTTTACCGTGTCAGTAATTTCAAGGAATGTTCTGAGATGTAGATGAGGATCTGCAGTAGCGGATCCCCCAAACTGATTCTGTTGAACCATGTTTATCAATGCGGGCTTAAGCTCAAAGTTGTTTGCATTAATAGTCCCTCGTGCTATGCCCGAGTAATGAGCATTTAGTACCGGCCTAAAATGATCTCTGATGGGTATTGCAGGGGGTGGATTTTCATTATCTCTGTTTCAGCCATTGCTCGAATCTCTTCTCTTCTTGCCTTTCTTAATCTTCTTACGGTTCTTTCGATCTCAGGATCAAAGATTAGCAAGTCAAGATTTTGCGATTTTCGCATGCACTGTCAAACAAAGATAAGAAACAAATCAATGTTTAATGTATTACAATAAAAACAGCTCTAAATTAAAATAAAGACTAATTGGTAACAATACTAATATAAATTTAAAATAGACACTCCCCGGCAACGGTGCCAAAAACTTGTCGCGTGATTTCTTAATTGCTTGCAAGTGCACAACGTCAAGTTGTAATAAAATGTATTTTCGAGTACAAGTGTCGATCCCACGAGGAGTACGTATTTAAATGTATATTAATGCTTGCAATTAAAATAGTCTCAATTTTAATTAGAAAAATCAATTGACAGATTTGTTTGCATCAATAACTAAATTGAAAATAAATTTAATTATATTATAACACCAAACTTTTTATAACAAATAACTATGAAATAAAATATCTAGAGGTCCGATTTCATGCAACTATCCACCATGTGTTATTTTGTGTAGCTATATTATAAATGTCCTTATTATACATTAACCAAGAATTCTAAATTATCTACTCCCTCTCCCGAGTGCTAAGTAGATACTAATTATCTAACAAAGGATTGTAACGTCCCCGTCAACGATCTATAATTAAATAACACAATAAGCAACAACTTCTTTTAATGACTTCAATAGCAATATATGTCCTCCCGAACTATATAAATACCATCGATGTATTTTTCCCTTTCTTGTTTATAAATTCCCTTTTCCAAGTGATAAATTATAAACATAAGAATCATTCAAGATATGGCCAATAAAATGAAAGCATTAAGATTGAAAATACAAATGAACAATAAGGAAAACTTATATAGCATAATTCATAAATCCCAACACATGGTGTCTAGTTTTGTTCCATCATTCCTCTAGAAATAAGAATTAGTTCATAATAAAAATAACACAACAACACATGAATCTTAAACAAGACATATCAAATAAAAATAAAGAAAGAAGAACTTAGAACAAGAGATTTGGAGTGCAATGAAATTTCTGTCCAGAAATATGCAATAGATTTCCAAGGATGATGAACTTGAGCTTCAATCCTTTCTTTGTAGCCTCGTCTCCTTTCCTTTGCTCCCCAATACCCTAGATGGTGAATAATAGAAGCCTTTTATAGTCCAGACAAACTTCCCCACGCAGCACACCATTTTCCTCTTCTTTTATTCGAATTCCACAAAGTTACAGATTTTTCCGGACTCTGTTTTGCGAAGGACCGCGGGTGCGGTGAAAGAAGGACCGCGGGTGCGGTGTTGTTTCGGAAAAACTTTCAGTCTCAAAATTCAGTGACCGCGGGTGCGGTGTTAGAAGGACCGCGGGTGCGATCATGCTTCGGAAGAATTTTTTATTTCTATCTTCAGGGACCGCGGGTGCGGTCCGTATGATACCGCGGGTGCGGTCATACTTCGGCCATTTTATCTTTTGCACTACTCCAATTCAACAATTTGCTACTCAAAATTCTATTCTAAGCTTCCAAACTACAACAACAAATCACATAAAACCTGCTCAAGAATAACAAAATTTCAAGTTAAAAACAAGTAATAAAAGTACAATAAATTGCACTTATCAGTTTGACATGTTGAAACTTATATTTCAAACAATTGAGACATTTAAATTATTTTGACGATGGTTATGTCAATTTGTGAACCGCAAATTATGTATTTTTACTCAATCATTTGGTTTGTTACAATTATAATATTAGTATTAGATATCGGATCCGGGGCCCCACATTAGGTGGTATTAGAGCGTAATATATTTGGGAACAGGGTAGATCGAGTCAGTTCGAATTGCTTGATCATGAGATATATTTGCTAGCATTATCATTGTACCATAATGTGAAATACATTATTATAATTGAGATATTATATTGTTGAGCTTTATTTGAGATTTTTGAGATTGTTGAGTCTCGAGAGCCAGAGATGATTGATACAAGATTGAGATGATTATGATATTGTGATTTTATATGTGTTGATCTATTGTATATCAGACATGGCTACTCGTGGTAGAGGTCGTGGTAGACCTAGACAGAACATACCAGTGGCACAAGATCAGGGTAGTGTTACTCATACTTAGATGGATATAACTCCGACTCCGATGGAGATACTGTTAGCCAGATTTCAGTCTTTGCACCCACCGATGTTGAAGGGTACCGAGAATGCATTAGAATGTGAGAACTGGTTGGAGAATATGGATCAATTATTTGAATCTCTTGAGTATCCAGATGATCGTATAATCAAATTAGTTGTTCATCAGTTATTGGATGTTGCTAAGAGTTGGTGGATCATGACAAAGAAAGCTTTAGAGGGTCGAGGTACGATTGTTACCTGGGATATTTTTAAATCTGAATTTTATCAGCGTTTCTTTCCTACCTCTTACAGGAAAGATAGGGGAGCCGAGTTTGCAAATTTAAAGCAGGGAAATCTGAATATTGAGGACTATGTTGCTAAGTTCTCGAATTTACTGAGATTTGCTCCTCATGTAGCATCCGATGAAGAAGCTAAGGCTGATCACTTCATAAATGGTCTTAATCCTGATATCTTTACCCTGGTTAATACTGGAAGGCCTAACACTTTTGCTGAGGCTCTTGATAGAGCAAAGGGAACTGAAACCGGAATCAATAGGCAGAGAGGTTCTCAGTATTTTCAACGACCCCAACAGCCAAAGTTCCGACAGCAGTTTAGACAGGGTAATAGTGGCAACATAAGAGAGCAGTTTAGGGCTAGAGGGAAGCAATTTAAGAGGCATGGCAGTAATTTTTCGAATTCTAGTGGATCGAGACAGTCTGGTTCAGTTCAGAGCACTGGTTATTCAGGCACAACTTGTGGTCAGTGTGGTGGTAGATATTATACCGATCAGTGTAGAGGAATCTCAGGAGCTTGCCACTTGTGTAACGAGGTGGGACACTATGCTCGAGTGTGTCCTAATCGTGGCAGTGAAATATCTCAGAGTGGGGGATCATCGAGACAGATACCTCACCAGAATCGTCAGACCCCTACAGTTCATTCTTATCAGCAATCAAACCGGTCAGATCAGAACAAACAAAGTGGTGGCCACAGGGCAGGATATCCACCTAGACAGCAGGCTCGAGTTTTTGCACTCACTGAGGATGAGGCACATAATGCTCCAGATAATGTTATTGCAGGTAATTGTTTTCTTTCAAGTTATCCTGCTTAATTTTTGATGGATACTGGTGCATCCCATACTTTCATATCTGAGCACTTTGTCACATTGCATTCGTTGCATTCTATACCATTATCATCTACCTTATCTATTTCTACTCCACTGGGCAAAGTGATGAGGTCAGCTGACATGATAAGTGGTTGTGAATTTCGTTATGAGGATAATGTCATTGAGCTTGATTGTATTATATTGGAGATGTCTGATTTTGACTGCATAGTTGGTATTGACATGTTGAAAAGATACAGGGCTACTGTAGATTGTTTTCAGAAAATTGTTAAGTTTAGGCCTGATATGACAGATCACTGGACATTCTATGGTAAAGGTTCTCGAGATAAGATTCCTTTGATATCTGTTTTGTCCATGACTCGCTTGTTGCAGAAAGGAGCCGAATGTTTCTTGGTTTATGCGATTGATATTTCAAGGTCAGTACCTAAATTGGCAGATATTCCAATTGTTAGTGAATTTTCAGATGTATTTCAAGATGAAATTCCAGGATTTTCTCCAGTCCGAGAGGTTGAGTTCAACATTGAGTTGATGCCAGGTACACAGCCTATTTCTAGAGCTCCTTATAGGATGGCGCCAATTGAACTGAAGGAACTAAAGGAACAACTTGAGGATCTATTGGCTAAAGAATATATAAGACCAAGTGTTTCACCTTGGGGTGCTCCGGTTTTATTCGTGAAGAAGAAAGATGGGTCTATGAGGCTTGGTGTCGATTATAGACAGTTGAATAAAGCCACAGTAAAGAATAAGTATCCTTTGCCAAGGATTGATGATCTCTTTGACCAGTTGCAGGGTTCTTCAGTATATTTTAAGATTGATTTAAGATCCGGATATCATCAGTTAAGAGTTAGAGAGACAGATGTGCCTAAGACTGCTTTTCGTACCAGGTATGGGCATTTTGAATTTTTGGTTATGCCTTTTGGGTTGACCAATGCACCTGCGGTATTTATGGATTTGATGAACCATGTGTTTCAACGATATATAGATCAATTTGTTGTGATCTTCATTGATGATATTTTTATTTATTCAAAATCTGAAATTGAGCATGTCGAACACTTGAGAGTTGTACTGCAGATTTTGAGAACTGAAAAGTTGTATGCTAAATTATCCAAATGCGAGTTTTGGTTGGATAGATTGGTATTCCTTGGACATGTGATTTCGAGTGCTGGTATATCAGTTGATCCGAGTAAAGTTGAGGAAGTCATCAATTGGTCTAGACCGATATCAGTTCCTGAGATACGTAGTTTTATTGGTTTGGCAGGCTATTATCGCAGATTTATTGAAGGATTCTCACAGATTGCGAGGCCAATTACGCAGCTGACACAAAAGAATGCACCATTTATTTGGTCACCGGAATGTGAGGCTAGTTTTGTTGAACTTAAGCATAGATTGACTAGTGCTCTAGTTCTGACTCTTCCATCAGGTGTAGGAGGATTTACAGTGCACACTGATGCTTCACATCAAGGATTGGGTTGTGTATTAATGCATCACAGCTGTGTGGTTGCCTATGCTTCAAGACAGTTGTAGCCACATGAGTCTAGATACCCCGTTCATGACTTGGAACTAGCAGCAGTGGTTTTTGCCTTAAAGATTTGGCGTGACTACTTGTATGGTGAGAAATTTGAGATATTCACTGATCATAAGAGTTTGAAATATCTCTTTTCACAAGCGGAGCTGAACATGAGACATAGGCGTTGGTTAGATTTGTTGAAAGACTATGATTGCGAAATAAAATATTATCCAGGAAAGTCTAATGCAGCAGCCGATGCTTTGAGTAGAAAAGTATGAAATATGTCCTTGATCACTAGCAGTGTATCTGACTTAATAGAAGAATGTTGTCTTTCTGGTTTGGATTTTGTGGTAGATACTCAACCTGTAAGAGTATTTATGATTCAGGCAGAGCCGAAGTTGTTTGTAAAGATTAAAGAGGCTCAAAGGTTTGTTCAAAACATTCAAAAATCAGTTGAACTCATCAGATCAGGACATCGATCAGAATTTCAGGTAATTAATGAGGGTATTTTGTTTGTGAATGATCGTATTATAGTTCCTAATAATTCAGATTTGAGGATACAGATTTTGCGTGATGCTCATTGCATTGCAGTAAATTCAGTGTACACCCTGGAAGTAAAAAGATGTACAATGATTTGAAGAAACAATTTTGGTGGAAAAGAATAAAATCTGACATAGCATAATTTGTATCTCGTTGTTTGAATTGTCAACAAGTGAAAGCAGAAAGAAAGCGACCAGGAGGTCTTTTGCATAGCCTTAAAGTTCCAAAATGGAAGTGGGACCATATCACCATGGACTTTGTCACGAAATTGCCGAGGATGTCGAGGGGTTGCAATTCAATTTGGGTTATCGTTGATAGATTAACCAAGTCTTCATGTTTTATTCCTTATCAGATGACATATAGGCATGATCAAATGGCAAGATTGTATATCAGAGAAGTTTTGAGATTGCATGGTGTGCCTAAGCCAATTGTATCAGATCGTGATCCTAGATTTTCTTTTCATTTTTGGCAGAGTTTACAAGAGGCCCTTGGTACTCGTTTGCATTTGAGTACAGCATATCATCCTCAGACAGACGGACAGTCAGAACACACTATTCAGACATTAGAGGATATGCTGAGAGTTGTAGTGATGGATTTTTGTATTGGTTGGCAAGATTCGTTACCACTTGTCGAGTTTTCTTATAACAATAGTTATCAAGTGAGCATTGGAATGTCACCATTTGAAGCACTATATGGCAGGAAGTGTCGATCTTCTCTGTATTGGGACGATTTATCTGAAGCACCAATTGTAGGACCTGATATGATAAGAGATATGACAGAGTAGGTGAAATTGATTCAGAGTCGTATGAGAGCTGTTCAGGATAGACAGGCTAAGTATGCGAACATCAGGAGACGGCCGTTGATTTTTGAGAAAGGTGACAGAGTTTTTCTGAAAATATCTCCTTTTCGTGGTACAGTTAGATTTGGAAAGAAGGGTAAACTATCACCGAGATTACTAGGTCCGTATGAGATTTTGGAACGTGTTGGTGATTTAGCTTATAGATTAGCTCTTCCTCCTGCGTTATCAGGTGTTCATGATGTTTTTCATGTGTCCATGTTGAGGAAATATCATCCAGATCCTTCTCATGTACTTCCACCCGATGAAGTTGAGTTAGATCAGAATTTGAGCTACATTGAGAGACCGATTAAAATTCTAGATAGAAAAGATAAGCAACTCAGAAATAAGTTTATACCGTTTATTAAAGTACAGTGGAACAGACATGGTGTCGAAGAGGCAACTTGGGAATTATAAGATAAAATGAGACATAAATATCCAGAGTTATTCAAATGAAGTACGCTTTTATTCTCTGTTTTATTTTCAGTATTGATCATTACATGTAAGACTTGAAAGAGATGATTGATTTCGAGGACGAAATCTATTTTAGAGGGGAGGAATTGTAATGCCTGAATTTAAAAAAAAAATGTGGCAGTAGTTGTGATGGTTCTTGGCTTTACGTTATGATATGAATGGTAATGAATGTTATAGAAGTGAATAGATAATGGAGGGGTAGAATCATAGGTGGAATTTGAGCTAAATAGGTAATGGAAGTGCAGAAACGATATGAAAAATGTGGCAGTAGTTGTGGTTTTTAGCATAATGTTTTGTATATTGATCCATTTGATGTGAGGCTACTTTCATTAGAAAGATGAGAATAAGGCTATAACTTTCTTATTTTGAGTTTTGGTCAAATCATTAGGGAAGACGAGTCAAAAGCGCCCCGAAATGTGTCGTGCGTATCGTCGTTCCTACAATGACACATGTTGGGAGATTGAGCATAACTTTTTACTCAGACCTCCAAATGACATGAGGCCTAATGGAGATGCAAGCCAAGACATAGGGCTACAACTTTGTAGTTTACCACTTTCGCAAATTCTGAAGTTACAAATGCGTTTTTGACAGAATACGGCGCGCCGTTGCGCCAGATCCCGCGCGATGGAGCGCCAATTGCTGAAATTTTGGTGTTTGGGCAGTATGGTGCGTGCCCCTGCGCCAAAACACGCGCCATGGTGCCCAGCACTTGTACAAAAAACGTGTTTTGAGGTTTTGATGGTATATATTAGATTGGGGAATGATTTTTGTATCATTTCTTCTCATCATCATTTCACTCCATAGGTTTAGAGCTAGGGTTCTTCATTCTCCTTCAATCCAAATGCTTCCAAGACATTAATCTTTGATTGAAGCCTTAATCTTTACTTGAAGATTAGAAGTTCTTCTCCACAAGAGTTTAGAAGCAAGGTAAGAAAGCTTATTTCCTTGGGTTAGTGATTGAAGGGAAAACAATGGGTTGTTTGGTTTGAGTGTTGAGGTAAAGTTGTTAATATAATGATTGATGGTATTGTATGTATTGATATTTTGGAAAAGAAATGGAATTGTAGAGGAGCTACTCTTTAGCACGCACGTCGTGTGTTTGACAAAATGATTCAATGAATGTTTTTATGTCATATTACGGTTAAGAATTGATATGGATTCCTTCTTTACACAATTGTTGGGATTTGAGTTTTCTTGAATATCCAAATTGCGGATCTTGATTCGTAGCATTATTGAATTAATTATTAATTTTGTACAGAAATTGCTCTATTTTGATAAATGATCCGAGTTCTTGAGTTATAGTAGAATTCAGAGGTTCAAGACTTCTCACCTACACATTTCGATCTTCTTTTGGTAATATTTGAAAGGTATGTTACGGTCGGTAACATACGAGGTAAAAGTATCATTTTTATTTTAAATTGAAAATTCGATGGCCTTATGAATTACTTGTGATTTGTTGATGATTGATCTTTTGAGATTAGCTTATTATGATATCGACTTGATGAGATTGAAATGAATCATTGCATTGCATATTGAGCCACTTTTCTATTCAGATTTGATATGGCGGAGGTCGCCTTGACTTATTGATTTTTTGGACGTATGGGGCTATAGGTGAGTTGGCATAGCGTATGCGGAGGTCGCTGCTATGGCCTGAACACTCTCTATAGGCGCACCATAGTCCTGGGATTGTAGAACACAGCAAACCACCCCGAGCGGATGAGTCGGTGGATGTTGCTGGGGGATTCTCTTTCCTTGGGTACCCTATGACCAGATGATTCACTTGATCTTGAGATTTATTGATAGCCCACAGCTTCTGATCATATATTGCATTATGTTGTATCTTTATGAGTTTATATGAATTTTGTGAATTTAAATTCTCATATGTTATTGATTGTATCATACTGGGTTTATACTCACCGGCATGTCGGCTACCTCTTGTTTTCATGTGCTTGACGGTAGGTGAGGCGAGGCTTGGGATGCCAGAGTCCAGCTCCAGGCGAGGAGATACGAGTTAGAGTGGGATTCTCGGGTCTTAGGAGCTATTTTATGATGTTAGGATTACTTTGGTTTGACATGTTGAAACTTATATTTCAAACAATTGAGACATTTAAATTATTTTGACGATCGTTATGTCAATCATTTGGTTTGTTACAATTATAATTATTAGTATTAGATATCGGACCCGGGGCCCCACAATCTATCTTAGTGAACACTGTAGCTCCCTGCAACTGATCAAACAAGTCTTCGATTCTAGGAAGTGGGTATTTAATCTTGATCGTCACTTTGTTCAACTCTCGGTAATCGATGCACAGTCTCATGCTCCCATCTTTCTTTTTCACAAAGAGCACTGGTGCGTCCCATGGTGAGAAGCTAGGGCGAATGAATTCCTTGTCGAGGAGCTCCTGAATCTACTGTTTGAGTTCAAGCATCTCAGCTGGAGATAAATGGTACGGTGCTTTGGAGATTGGCACAGTGCCTGGCATAAGATCGATTGCAAACTCCACCTCTCTCTCTGGTGGAAGAACTGTGACGTCGTCTGTATAGTCTCTGACTACTTGCACATCTGATAATGACGGAGTGGGTATGTCAGGTGTTGAAATGATGCTGACCAAGAAAGCCTGACACCCCTTGAAAATAAGTTTTCGTGCCTGCATGCAAGAGATCATGCGAGGGAAACTTCTCCATCTGGCTGGTTCAAAAAGAAATTGTTCCATACCCAACATTCTAACCAATACTGACCTTTTCTGAAAATCTATAAGGACTCGGTTCTTCGTCAGCCAATCCATGCCCAAAATGATATCAAATTCTGGCATCGGCAACACTATCAGGTCGGCATATACTAGGTGGCCCTACAGTTCTAGATCAATGTCTCTGACCACACTGGTAGCTGACAACTCTTCCCCTGATGGGACTGTTACTGAATAATTTACGTCGAGTCCAATAGACTTGACGTCTAGATCACTAGCGAACGATTCTGAGATAAAGGAGTGAGTGGCTCCTGAGTCTATCATGGCCTTCGTGGATACTCTCTTTATAAAAATATTTCCTGAGATACGTTAGCACAACACAAAACTTATATCCCCAAAATTCTACATTAACCTCAAGCATCGTAGAAATTAATATCCCAAGTCATTCAAAAATAACACTAGCACACTAATAATTTCCCAAATCAAGAACAAACATGCAAGGCAAAAATTGAATACTGTACTGAATTACATAAATTAGCAGTTAGCAGTGTCGTGTATGGGTTTGTCTCCTGGGCGTGCATGGTGAATACCCTCCCTTGTGTCGATTGCGTCCACTGAGGGCAGTCCTTTAACATGTGGTCGCTGGCTCCACACTTAAAACATTTTCCTGATCCCCATAGGCACTGTCCCGGGTGCTGGCGGTTGCATTTAGGACACACTGGGAAATTACCAGGCCTCTGAAGCACCTTCTGCTGTTGAATAGGACCATTGCCCTTTGGCGGTCCCTGATATGGCTTCTTCCATGGCTGCCCCTGGAACGGCCTCTTAAATTGAGGTCTTTGTTGCTGCTGCTGATGTGGAGCCTGATAGGGCCTCTTGCCCTGTCTGCCTGCCTCAATATCCCTCTGATCCTGCTCTGCCGCCAAAGCTCTAGATACGCCAATTGCATAAGTCATAGGACCAGCAACTCGAACATCACGGCGCAAGATCGGCTGCAACCCATCAATAAAATGCCTCAGCCTCCCCTGGCATCATTAGCTATCAGGGGCATAAAGTGACACCCTCTCTCAAAATTCCTCACAAACTCTGCAACGCTGCTATCCCCCTGACGCAACGTCATGAATTCCCTGGTCAATCAGGATCGTACTTCTTCAGTGAAGTACTTGAGTAGAAGACCTCCTTGAAACCATTCCACGTCAGTGTCTGCAAGTTCACTGACACCAACAGCACTGTCCCTCCAAAGTCTGGCGTCTCCTATCAGAAGGAACGTGGCACACCTGACCCTATCTGCATCTGACAGCTCCATGAAATCGAAGATTACTTCGATGGACTTAATCCATCCTTCAGCTATCATCGGGTCAGTGGTCCTCGAGAACACCTTTGGGCTCCTCCGTCTGAACCTCTCGTATACTGCCTCTGGTCTGGGCCTCGTTTCTATATTTGTCGCAGCCTGGTTCCCCGCAAACTGTGCGAAGAACTGCGTCATTCTTGCAAGCATCTGTGCCTGCATATCTGGGGATGGAGGAGGAGGAGCGTCTCTCCCCTCCTCTCGAGTCTCTTCATCCCCATCCCTTGCTTCCCGGATAATCAAACATCTAGGAGGCATATTGTTCCAGAATTTACCCAACACGTAAGTCCCACATGCATGAACATGATACCAATAATATAAGATGCACGTAAATTGAATTTAAAACATGGACATGCTCAAATCAGAACTTTATGCTTACTACATAACATAAATTTAAAACCTTAAAACTTACAGACTTGAGGTGTGACCTAGTGAGCTTCTTGCGACTGGCAGTAGGCATAACCCTTTACAAGAACACCGCTCTGATACCAACTGTAACGTACCGAACTTTTACTACTTAAAATTTGCGGAAAAATTAAAAATTTTCTTAAAAGAGTAATCAAACTTCAATTTCGATAATGTCAACCGTACTTCCCAAAAGTGGATGCAACAAAAGATCTAAAAATAAAGTTTGACAAAATTATTTGTTTGAAATCTCATAACTAGTAGCGTGAAATCAGAGTGTTTCACATTTCATAAAAACTTAAAAACTTGGGCGGTCCTCGGGTCTAGCCCCCTGCTCAGTCCAAGCCAGCTCCTTGGTCCCCACCCCTAGCCTCCTCAAATCATGCTCACCTGTATCGATCAAGTCTAGTGAGTCTAAAGACTCAACACGTATAAACTGGAAGTAACGAGTAATACATAATAAAACCACACGCAACTTTAAAATAGAGCGTACATACATGAACTTGAATTTGCGCTTAAACTTGATCTTGCATACGTACATACATAGATGTGCCATGAACATAAAAATTTCTTAAACATGCTTGCATACTTGAACATACTTGAACATACATAACTTCATAATTTTGCAGTAGAGCCATGTTTCAAAGTAAGTGACCATACATAATACGCCTTATAAGACTAAACTCCAGTACTGGGCTGACAGGGACAAATCCACTACCACATACATGAGATCCCCATTCATGCTTTAACGGGTGGATTGGTCCCCATTCATGCTTTAACGGGGTGGAGAGGTCCTCGGCCACGTTCACCGAGTTCCAAACCCATTCATAATTTGGTCACAAGACATTTAGCATACCACAAAAACATGAAAATATTTTCCTTTGCACGTCGAACATACTTACTTGGCGTTGAGGGATTCGTTGGATCTCGCTTGGGGCCGCTGCTGTGCAAACTAACATGAGTTTGAAATACTTAACTTGCATAACTTAGACTTAGGTACTCAAGCTCACCACCGAAATGAATAAGTAGCTTATGACATTCTAATTCCCTCGGGACTTGACCTATTTTAATCATCGTACTAACCATTATCTTAAACCCAAAAAAAAAACCTGCGGTGAAGTCTAATTTTTTTCCCAGAATATGAAATACACAGACCTCGTGCCCGGGTCCGTGTAGGTTCGCAAATAAATGCTCGAAAAGAAGTGAGGACACGGACCCCGTGCTAGGGTCCATCTAGGTGTCCGTGTAGGCTCACAAATTTGAAGGAAACAAAGGCACGGACCCCGTGTCAGGGTCTGTCTAGGCTCGGTTTATAGACACTAAGGAGGAAACAAGGGCACGGACCCCGTGCCAGGTCCGTCGAGGGGTCCGTGTATGCTCGGTAAAAATAAACCAACGGAAAAAAATTCTTGTATTCAAAGCTTATTTCTCCTAACTCTATCATCCCGACCATAAATCGACACATCGAGACACATCCTAGGGTGCTAGAACACTCATTCAAACTCAAACAAACGCTCCAAAACAACGACGTCCAACTTACAACACAATACAACTCATGAACACAAAATTCGACACCAAAATTGATACGTATCCTC
The DNA here is from genome assembly GCF_025594145.1 of Primulina tabacum. NCBI lineage: Eukaryota > Viridiplantae > Streptophyta > Magnoliopsida > Lamiales > Gesneriaceae > Primulina > Primulina tabacum. The sequence continues at coordinate 22,701,599 of NC_134553.1, read as the reverse complement.
GTACGAATGACAAGCAAACACGATTAATTAGAATCGCGCCCTCAATTCAATAACGAACAAGGATCGATTGTGTTGTCCCGATCTTTTGAAACAAGCAGCGATTTGTGATATTCACCTCTAAGCGATTAACACTTAACAAAAAATATCAACGATAATAACATTGGATTTTTTTACGAACCTTCAAAGAACTCGTTTTGACAATCCGTGTGAAAACAATTGACAAACGCCACAAAGATGCAATCTTTGATAAGTTTGATTTTTGAGAAGAACAAAGCAAAATGCCTTGCAATTTGAGAGAAAAATCTCAAGAAACTTGATATCTGAATTGGTTAGTTTTTGGTCTCATACAATCATTATATAATCAATAAAACATGAAAAAGTATTGTAAAAAGTCATTAAAAAAAAGTTGTGAACAAATTCTACACAGCCGCGTGATCTCGCAGGGTGGCGCGCGAGATTCTGCACTTCGACACCCTCAGGCGCGCGGTGGCGCCATATGTGGTGTCATGGCGCACGACACGCGTGCGGGTGCGCCCAAAGTGGCGCGGTGGCGCGCCCCTTGCTGCTCGTCTTCATTGTCTTGCGCGCGGTTGCGCGAATTCAGGCGCGGATGCGCGCATGCTGCTGTTCTCATGGCTTTTTATCACTTGAATGACATTCCAAACACTTCCATTATTGTGTCCATGTTCCCCAAGCTCCTCTAATTTAGACACCCCATTTGTTGAACTTCCTTGGTAGCTCACCATGAATCCTTGAAGTGCTTCTTTAAACTTCTTGCTACGTCCCCTCGTTATAGGTCCCTTGGGCAACTCCAACGACTCCCATGCCTTCTTTGGTGCTTGACCAACCATGTTTGTATCATCCTCCCCTTCTTGAAAAGGATTTGCCTCAAAATCTTGATAATCTCCTACATCAAAAAACGAAATATCACTAACATTAAAAGTGAAACTGACATTGTACTCACCTGGTAAATCTAGTTTGTAGGCATTGTCGTTAATCTTTTCAAGCACTTGAAATGGTCCATCACCCCTAGGTAGGAGCTTCGAACGTCGCTTCTCTGGAAATCATTCCATTCTTAAGTAAAACCACACCCAATCTCCCTTTTCAAAAACCATCTTCTTCCTCCCTTTGTTGGCTTGCTTCATGTATTGTAAGTTTTTCTTCTCAATGTTAGCCTTGACCTTTTCATGCAAACTCCTAACAAATTCAGCATTCATCTTACCATCCATGTTCAACCTTTCACTCACAGGCAAAGACATCAAATTCAAAGGAGTTAAAGGGTTAAAATCATAAAAAATCTCAAATGGTGAATAATTCGTAGTAGAATGCATGCTACGATTATAAGCAAACTCCACAAATGACAAGCAATCTTCCCAATTTTTCAAGTTCTTTTTAAGTATAGCACGCAAAAGTGTTCCTAAAGTCCTATTAACAACTTCAGTTTGTCCATCCGTTTGAGGATGACATGTAGTAGAAAACAATAGTTTTGTGCCAAGTTTAGCCCACAAAGTTTTCCAAAAGTAACTCAAAAATTTAACATCACGGTCAGATACAATAGTTCTAGGCATACCATGCGACCTAACGACTTCCTTAAAGAACAAATCCGCAATGTTTGATGCATCATCGGTTTTATGACAAGCAATAAAATGTGCCATATTAGATAATCTATCAACAAAAACAAATATTGAATCCCTCCCCTTCTTAGTCCTAGGCAACCACAAAACAAAGTCCATAGAAATATCAACCCAAGGTTCACTAGGAATAGGAAGGGGTGTATAAAATCCATATGGTTGTGTTCTCGACTTAGCTTGTCTACAAGTTATGCACCTTTCACAAACACGTTCAACATCAAGTTTCATATGTGGCCAATAAAAATGTTCATGCAAAGAACTCAAAGTTTTAGCCACACCAAAGTGCCCCATCAAACCACCTCCATGTGCCTCCCTCGCAAGTAATTAATGACTTAGAAATGCACAATCTATCTTCTCTAAATAAAAACCCATTATGCAAATAAAATTTATTATGTGGACTATGCATGCATTTTTCAAATATCTCCTTAAGATCCTCATCCAACAAATACAACTATTTCTCATGCTCAAACCCCAAAATTTTCGACTCCAAGGTAGAGATTAGTACGTACCTCCGTGATAGTGCACTACATTTTCCTTACCTTGTTTGTACTTGATTATGTAGGCGAATGTTCCTATGAACGCCACCCACTTGGCATGCCGTTTGTTCAGTTTCTGTTGTCCCCTAAGGTACTTTAGAGATTCATGATCCGTATGGATCACTAACTCCTTAGGCCTCAAGTAGTGTTGCCACATCTCCAAAGTCCTCACAAGCGCGTACAACTCTTTGTCATACGTTGGATAGTTCAGCGCTGCTCCATTGAGTTTCTCACTAAAGTACGCCACTGGTCGTCCTCCTTGCATCAAAACCCCACCAATATCTATACCTGAAGCATCACATTCAATTTCAAAAGTATTAGAAAAATCCGGCAAAACAAGTAAATGAGCATTAATTAATTTTTGTTTAATAATATTAAAAGACTTCGCTTACTCCTCGCCCCAATGGAATGGAACATTTTTTTTAATTACCGCCGTAATCGGTGCTGCCAATGTGCTGAAATCCTTTACAAACCTCCTACAGAAGCTTGCAAGACCATGAAAACTTCGGACTTGACCAATAGTAGTAGGAGTTGGCCAATCTCGAATAGCACTTACCTTATCTTCATCCACTTGTAATCCCTGTGAGTTTACCACAAAACCAAGAAAAACAAGCTTGTTTGTACAAAAATCACATTTATTTAAGTTAGCATACAAATTTTCAGCCCTTAGTGTGATTAGCACAAGTCTCAAGTGGTTAACATGCTCATCCAAGTTTTTGCTATACACTAGGATATCATCAAAATAAACCACAACAAACTTCCCTATGTGTGCACGCAAAACATGATTCATTAACCTCATAAAGGTGCTAAGAGCGTTAGTTAAGCCAAAAGGCATGACCATCCACTCATATAAACCATATTTGGTTTTAAATGCAGTTTTCCACTCATCACCTTCTCTCATCCTAATTTTGTGATAACCACTCTTCAAATCAACTTTGCTAAAGATACAAGCACCATGCAATTCATATAACATATCATATAGTCTAGGTATGGGATGCCTATACTTAATGGTTATGTTATTGATTGCTCTACAATCTACACACATACGCCATGAGCCATCTTTCTTAGGAACTAGTAAAACAGGTACAGCACAAGGTGACATGGACTCACGCACAAAACCCCTATCTAACAATTCACTTACCTGCCGCTGAAGTTCCTTAGTCTCCTCCGGATTGCTCTCATAGGCTGGACGATTTGGCAATGCACTTCCCGGCACGAAATCGATTTGGTGCTCGATTCCCCTCAATGGTGGTAAGCCTTGAGGTAACTCTTCCAGAAACACATCTTCAAATTCCTGCAAAAGTGAAACAACAATGCTCGGAAGGAACCCGGCTATGTCACTTGTATTAAGGAGAATCACCTTGTAAAGAATCAACACAAGTGGTTCATGTGTGTGCATTAAATAGTTCAACTCACCTTTTTGGACCATATATGTTTTCTTTTTGGCCTCTTTCCTCTCAATTTCTTTCCTCTCTTTTTTGTTTTGTATGGCTATCTCACCTTTTTTATCTCTCTTTCTTTTAGTCATCTCATCTTTTCATTCAAGGGCCATCTCACTTTTGTTCTCACTCTTTTTTTCGGCATCATCTCTCTTCTTTTTTTTCAATTGGTCCTCCAACACTTGCTTTGGGGACGAAGGAAGTAAAACAATGGGTTCTTTCTTAAGTACAAAAGAATATCTATTCCTAAACCCATCATGTGTCACTTGTCTATCATATTGCCATAGTCTCCCTAACAAAATATGACAAGCATGCATTGGCACCACATCACACAACACCTCATCAACATACTTCCTAATCGAAAAAGAAACCAACACTTGTTTTGTCACCTTCACATCCGCACAATCATTCAACCATTGAAGCCTATATGGTTGAGGATGCTTTAACGTAGGTATATCCAACTTTTCTACCATCTCACTACTAACCACATTGGTGCAACTTCCTCCATCTATAATAATGTTGCAAACCTTGCCCCTGACAAAACATCTAGTATGGAACAAGTTTTCCCGCTGATTCGTCTCCTCTTCTTTGACTTGGGCACTCACGATACGCCTAGTCACTAATGCCTCACCCACAACTGTTTCATATCCCTCTTCAGGATCCTCTAATGTAGGCATCTCATCTTCATCCTCTCCATCATCTCCCTCACTATGAGATTCATACTCCCGATAAGTATTCAATACCATCACTCTTTTATTGGGAAATTGGCTGGCGCTATGTCCAACTCCTTGACAGCTAAAACTGTAGAACCCGAAAATCAGATTACGTATAAGCCATGCATAATTTCTATTATTTAAATTAAAAAAATAATATTTTACATATATATGAAGTGTTTTAATTATTTTAAAAGTAGATGTTTACTTTTATCTTTTTAGGATAAATACGCGAGGTCGGATCGGAGTTTGGAGATTTGAGATAAGATTAATAATAAGAAAATATTCCTAAATTTGATTTAAGTCAAGGAATAATTTAATTTGAAGAAAAAAAGAATGTTTTAGGATTTATTAAATTAATGGGAGTCAAATTAGTAATTAAATTCTATTAGGTTCAATATTTAATTTATGTTTAAGTAAAATGTGTAAATAATTGAGGATGAATTAATCTAGGTATAATATATTCAAGAAATTAAACATAGTACTTAAATACTTAAAGTTGAATCCATGCAAAGTCATGCAAGAATTTAATTTAACTTAATGTGTTAATTCACTAAAATATATAATGAGTATTTCAAATCTTAAGAATTTAAAATACAAAGTTTAAATAATAATATACCATGCAAATGAGTAATAAAATTGGTTAAGACGATTCAAAAGAGTAGTAAATTCATTCTAGTCACCTCATTGGCCTTTAAAATGAATACCATTACTCACCTTTAATTCAAAAAGTTATTGGTAAATTTAAATACTATAATACACCTTATTTCTAATCAAACCATTACCATAACAAACCAACGGGCAGTAGGAATAGAAAGGAAAGAAGCTTCGACAGTAGGGAAGAAAGATCATTTCAAAACCCATTCAAAATTTCTTCACTTGTAACCTCCCACCTTAATGCACCTTTAACACCCCTAATAACACTCATATTCTTTATCTAGCAAATCCACACTCTCTCCTTTGGAAAATATCAGAAATAAGCTAATGCGATCGTGAATAGCAGCAAGAATGAATAAATAAGAACAGCTATGGCAAGGGTGAAGAAACCTTTCAAGTTCCCACTTGTAACTCCTAACTAAATGCAATTCAAGACTCACTTAACATCTCCTATATCATTCACCTTCATCCCTTACCTTTCCTACACTCATATGCTCGAAAATACATCAGAAAATACCAGCAAGAATCGTGTAGCAGCAGCCGAAAAACAAAGAAGGAAATCCAACTCGGTTCCGTCGCGTCGTATTGTCGTTTTGATTTGTTTTCTTCAAAACAAATTTCAGGCATGTATATATTGTTTCTTTTCTCTTCAATCAAGTCCTATAGATATTTTTAAACCATTATATAACCATGATTCAAGCAATATATCGAAATTGACAGCAAGTTCTAAAGTAAAAATCTGCACAGATTTTTCTATGCTCTTTTGGTTCAACTTCACGGTTTGGTCGCTTTTGTGGATTACAGGTAGTTGTTCGATTCCAGGCACTCAAGGCTGCTTCTAGACATGATTTAGAGTATGTTAGGGTGTTATTGGTTCATTGGTTTGAGTCTATACAATTCGAACAAGGCATGACAGCAACTATTTTCCATAAACTACAGAATTGTATTCAAGATTCTGTCATATGGGTGTTTAGGGTGGTGTTAGAATCCTGGCTGTCCTAGGGGCTGTAGCCATGGTTAGAACTCTCCCTTATCATGTCTAGGACGTGACCAAGTCATTCTTTCCATGCTTGGTTCACGGCCCATCAGATTTTTACAGCAACATAGCATACGTCCCACAGTTTCAACATTCTAAATTTTTGGGTGAGTGAGTTTCGGTTGTTGGGTGGTTAGATGGATTGTGGTTGGCTTGTAGCCCATAACCACAGTTCATACAACACACCAACATGTCTAGGTCGAGCCATGGTCAATCAAATGGCCATTGGAACGATACAAGACAACAAAACAATTCAAGATACACCACTGCACAGAATTTAAATTCTCGGTTGTCATGTTTCATTGTCCTAGGTGTTTGATTGGCTTGTGGTTGGCTTCTAACCCTTATCCATGGTCCAAGCCATGCCTTAGGATGTTGGTAAGAGTCTTTGGTCGATGGTTCAAGCCCATGGTCATTATTTTCAGAGTTTACTCCACAAACACATAAAATGCTACTGCTGTATTTTGACAGCAACTTTCATTTCGGCTCAGGAGGTTTTTCTGAGTTCTTGGTTGGCTTTTAGCCCATGGCCTTGGACTAGACAGTACCTTAATGAGTTAGTAAAGTCAGGTTTTTGGCCGTTCGTGATTTGGTCGAGTTTAGAGGTCGTACGAGAATTTACGGTGAAAGGTGCCAAAATGACTCTCGAAAAAGTGTTTTATGTTTTTGGATTCCTTTCACCTATTTTCGTGTTTTACAGATATTATGCATATTTTTCAGTATGTTTGGGGTATTTTTAATCATGGTTAAACATCGGTTTAATGTTGGTTCGGGTTGGTACGAAGCCATGGTTAAAAATCAAGTTGTTGGTCCGAATCGTCTCGTTTTTTGTTCTATGGTTAAGCTTTTGTCAAGTTAAGATTTATTGCATGTGTCACATATTAGAATTAAGTCGCAGCAAGCCTGGGAACGATCCAACTCATCCGGTAAAAAAATAAAGTTATAATTATATTACGTGCATAAAAATATAAAATGTTTGTTTTTGAGATATATGCTATATGTCTTGTGGCCACCTTATGCTTATGGGTTTGGAAGTCGGTAGGAATAACCAAGGACCTCTCCACCCGGTGACTTACGACCGGTTTATGATTATGTATGGGTACGGACATCCAGTCCAAGGGCTATGATTGATCTCTACCGCCCAGTATACTGTGGTTTAGTCTGATCAGGCGCTTACGTTATGTTATGGGCCACTTGCTTAGAAACATTATCTCTACCAGAAAATTATGATATGACATGACAGAGCTCTATTGAGCAAAGCTTTTAAGTATGATTTTCAGATATGCACGTAGATATAATTATTCATGATACGATTTTCACCATACGCTTTACGATACTTTATTTTTAAGTTGCATGCGATTTTATGATATATTTACTTGTTATTCAAGATATATACATGTTGAGTCTTTAGACTCACTAGAATTGATTGTTGTAGGTACTGATGAGGTCGAGACGGAGGGCGTAGACCAGTGAGCAATCTTGTGACAGCAGTAGTAAACCCGAGGACCTCATGATTTAATTTATGGACCTTTTAACATTCAAACTTCTTTTTAGCATGTTGGATATTTTTTTAAATTACTGTTTGAAATACTATGTTGACTTCCGCTGTTATTTTAAGGTTATGTTACTTACATGTTTATTTTATAAATTGGGCAAGATATTCATTTATTTAGAAAAATTTTAATAATTCCGCAAAATTATGAATACGAAATATGGGCCTTTACAAAAACATTTGATATCTCTAGAACGATTAACAGGAGTTTTAGGTTTACCTTGCACTAAATGCTTAGGCGCCTCCTATTTAATGTCAACTTTGGACTTGGCCACAACTTTGCCTTCTTCTCTTTTAACAACATTGGAACGCCAAGGTGTTGATGCATTCCCCACTTGAGTGCGATCAACTCCTCTCTTCTTGAGTTGTTGCTCCACTTTTATCGTCATCTGCACCATCTCATCTATATCCAAGTAGTGCCTAAGCTCCACTTGGTCTTGAATCTCCCTGTTCAAACCACACAGAAAACGAGCCATAGTAGCCTCACGATCTTCCTCTATGTTTGCTCTAATCATCGTACTTACCCCATACGGCTTCTCTTCTTCCTCTACCAAACCCTCTGTTCCTACCCCAGTTTTCGTTTTGACTCTCCTCTTCTCCTCCCAAATCATATTCATCATCTTCTTCTTCGACTCTACCCAAACCTTTAGGCTTAGATTATTTTCGCTATTACTAACCTCAAGCATATCCAACATCTCATGTAAAGGATCCAACTCGGCCCTCATCATCCTACTAAAATGACCAAATAACGCCTCCATTTAGACCTTAGACAACCCCTGGTTCTGACTATCTCCTACCTCCCTCTCCATTTTACTTTCAGATTTTGTACCTACAAGAAAATGTTAGTAGAAATAAAAGATATTCCTCACCTAAATTCTCACGATCACTCCAAAGAAATAATGCTCGCACTCAAATATTTTCACTCTAATGTGATAGTTTTCTCAAAAGTGTGGTCAATTTTTATATTTGTATATCAAACTTAACAAGATTCAACTCGTGGACACTCGCAACTGTCTCACTTGGACTGTGCAAAACCAAGAACGCTAGAATAACGCAGATCTTACAACAATACAAAGGAAAATACGGATCTGAAAACAGAAACGAAAGTACAACACAGATCTGAAAACAGAACAAAATTTTAGAAAGATCTGACAATAGCAACGAAAGGATAACACAGATCTGAGAACAGAACGAAATTTTAAACAGATCTGAAAATAGCAATGAAAGGATAACACCGATCTGAGAACAGAACGAAATTTTAAACAGATCTGAAAATAGCAACGATAACTTACTTGAATCAAAGAGAACCAAATGCTCTGATATCAAATGATACGAATCCTCGTACGAATGAGAAGCAGACACGATTAATTAGAATCGCTCCCTCAATTCAATAACGAACAAGGATCGATTGTGTTCTCCCGATCTTTTGAAACAAGCAACGATTTGTGATATTCACACCTAAGCGATTAACACTTAGCAACAAATATCAACGATAATAACAATCGAATTTCATACGAACTTTCAAAGAACTCGTTTTGACAATCCGTACGAAAACAATTGACAAACGCCACAAGGATGCAATCTTTGATAAGTTTGATTTTTGTGAAGAACAAAGCAAAATGACTTGCAATTTGAGAGAAAAATCTCAAGAAACTTGATATATCTGAATTGGTTCGTTTTTGGTCTCATACAATCATTATATAATCAATAAGACTTGAAAAAGTAGTGTAAAAAGTCATAAATAAAGTTGTGAACAAATTCTACACAGAAGGTCAGGCGGCTGCGCGTGATCTCGCGCGGTGGCGCGCGAGATTCTGCACTTCGACACCCTCGGGCGCGCGGTGGCGCCATATGTTGCACCATGGCGCACGACACGCACGCGGCCGCGCCCAAAGTGGTGCAGTGGCGCGCCCCTTGCTGCCTCTCTTCATTGTCTTGCGCGCGGTTGCGTGAATTCAGGCGCGGATTCGCGTATACTACTGTCCTCATGGCTTTTTATCACTTGAATGACATTCCAAACACTTCCATTATTGTGTCCATGTTCCCCAAGCTCCTCTAATTTAGACACCCCATTTGTTGAATTTTCTTTTTAGCTCACCATGAATCCTTGAAGTGCTTCTTTAAACTTCTTGCTACGTCCCCTCGTTATAGGTCCTTTGGGCAACTCCAACGACTCCCATGCCTTCTTTAGTGCTTGACCAACCACGTTTGTATCAAAAATCAATTCCGACGATTTCTAACTCAACCAAGTGTCTAAAGACACAAAACAACATACCCACATACATCCCAACATCATTCTCGATATACCTAAATGCAGCAACGATCACCCATCGATCCCCAACGAAGCTTGCAATAATAAAACTCAAGAACACATCAATAACATAATTTTTCATAAAACGCAGTTTGAGCAGTCCCACGAAAATGATCATAACTCTCTCTATTTTTATCCAAATATTTCGATTTTTAAATCAAATCGAAGGTATCGAAAAGTTCTACAATTTTTGTGTTGAAAGTTTTTTCAGAATCACGACCTAAAAATCGTGGTTTTTGAAAAGACTGTAAAAACGTGATTTGTGATCCAAAAACCATTCCAAAATTGATCCAAACATCATAGCTCAAACTTCTACACATCGCACATGTATTTTTACGCATAAATAACAACAGAGCGCATAATATAACGAGATCGATGCAGAACTAACAGAATATATGTGCCTTATGATATGAAAAACTCACGATACGACGATATCGAAACGGAGACGGAGCGAAGATTGATCCGGGACGATGGTGGCTCGATTTTATTTGAAGAAAATTCAACAAAACCTTGCTAGAAACTGAAGGGGAGGGGCGGCTGCTCTCTCTTGATAAGAACCCTAATATTTTCTCCTCTCAAAAATAATAAAAATCTTAATAGTGATAGTGTGCGTGTGTGTTAGGCGAATTCTAGTGTGTGTGCGTGTAGTTGGGTGTGTAACGTGTGTGTTTGTGATTTAATTAGGGCCAAATTATTGCTTAATTAAAATAACCACTAATTAAAATACTAACCTCTTCTAACTTAAAGTAAAAACCTTTAATTAAAAATAATTACACACTCACTAACTTTTTAAATGTTTTAAAAATCATAAAATCGCCAAATAATTAAATTAGGCCTTTAAAATACTAAAACTTAATAACTTATTTAAAATACCCCATCCTCAATCTTAAAATAAAATACAATCTTTTAAAATTACCAAAAATCGTCTCCGATCTCTTCTCCTCGATCCCGCATCGAATAATCGCCTGAAACATGAAACTCAATAAAATATTTTTAACGTGCATCACATAAATGTAAATAATTTAAGATAATGCATTTAAATAAATCATGCACCACTAAGACTCATTTTAAAATTAAATAAATTCTTTTTAATAATTAAATAAATGCGTGGGTTATACGTGTACTGAATTTGGGCTCTACAAAAACGGTCTTTTCACACTTAGGAAAATACGAAAACGCTTGGCATCATCCCGAGGGTTTCATAACGCATGATAAATGATATTTTATGATTTATTATGATGATAATATGTGATTTTATGATTTTTGGAAAAGCTGTGAAATTTATACCGTTTAAAATGCTATTTTTGGAATGATATGCTATTTTATTATTTTTACAGAAAAAGAAAAATATTTTGAGGGATGTGAATTGACTGTGACAAAAGAAATGATATATGATATATGATTTGTGGGGGATCCGTTTATGTTGAGGACGGTGAACTTACAATTTTGTGGAGATGACGTGAGGGCCAAGACCACAGAGGGAGCCCATATACGGGCCAAGGCCCCAGAGGGACACCGGGTATGGGAAAACACCCCAGAGGGACCCCGACGATCTATTTCCATGGTGGAGCCTAGTGCACACCCCCATGGGCCATGTGGAGCTGAAGACTGATCAGTCGACCAAACGATAAAAGTTAGTCACTTTGAAGGATCAAACTTCACCCAAAATGATATATGATTGAAAGTTTAAGATTAAAATGATTTTATGATATTTGATTTATGATGATGATTAAAGTTTTTTTAAATAATTTTTAAAATGATTTATTTATACTCAAAACTTATTTTTAAATGATTTTGAAGGATTTATTTATGCTTAAGGTTATTTTAAAATGATTTTATGATTTATGATTTAATTATGCTAAAATGATTTTTAATAGTTTATTTATGTTCAAAAAATATTTTAAATAAAAATATGATTTTTAAATGCATGTGGATATATATTTATTATTTGTTATCCATGTTTAGAACGTGTTGAGTTTTTAGACTTACTAGGTTTGTATGATGCAGGATTTGATGTTTTATGGGAGGTGCTGACGATTGAGTGGATTGAGTGCAGCAGTACACATCCGAGGACATTTATGTTTCCGCACTAGCTAGATAGATTTATGATTTAAAAATAAATGTTAATTATTTTTATTAGAGATATTTTTATGTTTTAATTTATTGTCAATGATCTCTTCAAAGGTCGATTTAGGAATTTTGGTTAGGAGATGATTTAGTAATTTAGAAAATATGATTTAAGATTAGAAAAAAAAAATCGAGGTCGTTTCAGTTGGTATCAGAGCCAAGGTTTTCCCTAAAGGGTTGTGTATTTTCACTTCTAGAAGCTCAAGAAGTCACGCCTCAAATATTTGAGTTTTTAATGTTGTATATTTTATATGCTTAAAATTTTTAAATGCTTATATGATACATGATATATATGTTAGTTGCATGCTGCATTTAAATGTTAAATGCATGTTGGGTAGTAGAATTGACGAAGAACTTAGAGAAAATAGGCTGCATGCACTACTTGAGCCGGATTTAGGAGTCAACTTTGGAACATTTTTGGGTTAGAATTGCAATTGTAAAGATTTTAAAGATCGAATCGAAGAATAAGATTTAAGTTAGAGATTAAGTTTGATGTGGATAAGAGAACATAAGCTTTGCAATCATCAAGTCAAGGAAAATTTCGAGGACGAAATTCTATTTAAGGGGGGAGAATTGTAACGTCCGAAAAATCAACATACGTAAACCACATGCATGCAAAATTATTTTAATTGCTTAATTGTTTTTAAATGCTTGCATGATATTTATAATATGATTAAAAGTATGATTGCATGATTAAATGATAATACGACACGATTTCATTAAATTAAGGATTTTAACCGAATATTCGATAATAGACAGGGAAAAAGGAGACCGGAAACGACCAAGACAAGAATATTTATTTTTCTTTAAATAATGGCAAGGCTTCTTAATATGATTTAAAAATTATTTAATTTTTCTAAAAATGCTGGAGTTCGAATAATTTTACGTGTTGAGCTCGATTTTCCCAGGAAGCCGGTTTTGGGCAAACAAGGAGTTTTAAAAGATCAAAAATATTATTTTATGGAAACTTAATTTATAAACTTTAATTATTTAATTAATTAAGTGTTATTGGGCCCAATTTTATTAATTTAAGTAAGCCCAATTACCCTTAAGCTTGCAAGCCCAAACCAAAGCCCATTTAACATGTGAATTTAATTATAAATAAGTGTTTTAGGTTTTCTAAACCTCATAATTCAGCCTCCATATGTCGATTTCACTCTCAAGCACACACCACAATTTTCGAAAAATTGAAGGAAAAGAAAAGGCTTTTGTTCTTCGTCGTCCGGTCGTCCAACGTCGCACCCTCACCGAAAATCGTATATTCGAACGTTATAAACTCAAAAGCACGTTTCATAAACTCTTTTAACATCATACAAATCATAATATGCTTGATTTAATTGTTTATGCAGGAAAAATATTGATGCTCGATTATTTTACGGTACGTTACGTATTTTCAAAGTTTTAACGATTTTACGCTTGCTTTGAAAATGTTTTTGAGTCCAACAAGTACGCTGCCAATTTATGATAAAATATGAATGAATTAGGGACAAAACACGATAAATTAATCAAGAGAACAAGCTTGAAATCGTAGGAAATTGGAGAAGAAGAACCGTGAGTCTTATTGTGTGTGCAATATTCAAGTGGCTCGATCACTTTGCATGGGCACTTGGGCCTCACCCAGGTGTGGTGGCTGGGTCCTAGGGGTCATGGTTAGGTCCTAGGTAGAGTCCTAGGAGGGCTAGGGCTCGTGGTTCAGGCTGGGGAAGAGTCCACAAAAGCTAGGACTCTCCCCAAGCCTTCTCGCGTTCAGCTGGTGTAAAGGGGAATGGGGCTTGGTTTGGGGCTGAGCTAGGTGGTCCATCAGGGTCATAGGATGATGGCCAGGGGTCGGATCAGGGGCTGGAGTGGTGGGCTTGCTGCTGGTTGAACAAAACGTGAGGAAGCGCAGGCAGCAAAGGAACGCGCGCAGCTTGTGTCTTCTGATTTATATGTTTCGCTGCTCCGGTCCAGGTCTTGGGCTGGTCTGGGTATGGTCTAGACATGGACCAGGGATGGTTAGGGTGTGCTAGACTCGGTGATGGCTCGGCTGGAAGAGCCCATGCTTGCTGGGAGTCTCGAGAGAACTAGCAGCTTGTGCGCAGGTTTTGGGGGCAAGGTTCAGAAGGTTTTTGAGCGGGCCGGGGCTGGTTCTTCGGGCTGGGCTTGGTTAGGAGGGTGCCTAGGTGGGTTGGCTAGGGTTTGGCTTGAGGTGGCTCGGGCGTGGCTCGAGTAAATTGGGAGATGGCTCGGTGGTTTCGATTAGGTGTCAATATTTCGAATTTTAGAACAAAAAATAGAACCATGGGTCCACGGGTGTGGGTCATGGCTCCTAATGGTAGAATAAATACTGAAAATGTTATGTTAAAAATTTGAGATCAAAATAATGAGTTTTGGAATTTTTCGGAATTTAATCGCCTCACAAAACGCTAATTAACGAATTAATTGAAACGCCTAGTTTTAAGCTTTATAAAATTTTGAAAAATTATATTTAAACTTAAATAATTATTAAAAGTCTAAGTTTTTAATTTAGGATTTTTATATTAAAGTTTGGTTCAATTCGAGATTAAAACGCGTTAATATGTCTTATTTAAAAATTAATTTTAAAGTCATCGATTTAAGCCACATAAAAATATGAGAAAATTCAAATAAGCTTATATAATTATTTAGAATAATCTCATGTCATCATAAGTGAGAAAAGATAAATTCGAAAATTTTTACGTCTAGGGACAAAACGGTATTTTCACACTTAGGAAAATATGAAAACGCTTGGCAGCATCCCGAGGGTTTCATAACACATGATAAATGATATTTTGTAATGCTCAAGATTTAATATCGTGTTAAATTACGATTATTGATTTTAATCGAGACGATTATGAGAAGAGCTAACCGAGACACAAAAGGAGATTTTATGTGGGAATTGTTGGTGCGAGGACCGAAGGTCTCGCGCATATGCGCGAGCTGTGCGGAAGCCATAATGAGAGACCGAGCATTGGGCGCACATGCGCGACCTCAATACGCGCACATGCGCGAGAGGTCCAGAGAGTTGGGCTCACATGCGCGACCTCAATACGCGCACATGCGCGAGAGGTCCAGAGAATTGGGCACACATGCGCGACTTAGATTCGCGCATATGCGCGAGGCGATGTGCATGATACGGGCGGAGACAGAGTGTCTCGCGCATATGCGCCGAGTGATGTCGTGCATATGCGCGAGACGTGTTTTACGAAGAGATGCGCCACCTCGCCTCAAACATGCAGGATATATATATATATATCACAATCGATTTAAAAAGAGAAAGAAGAGGAAAACGAGAGGTTAGGGAGGAATTGCTCTTTGATTTTAGAATTTGAATTACGAACGATCCGTCCGTCCAAATTTGAATCCGAGTACGACACCGAGTTCATAGCAACGACAGCTACTACAGGACGTAAGTTTCGTTACGTTTTGTTAAGATTTGAAATTATGCTATGTCCAGAATCAGATACGATTCATATATGGTGCTCTTGACATAGTAGACATCATAGAATCGAAGTCAGATTAAGAAACAGATCGATTATGGAATTGTTATGAATTTTCAGGGTATATTGATTTATACCAGACAGATTTGAATTGTGACGGGATTATAGATTGTATCGAATATGAGTTATGATTTGTAATTGATGTCTGTTGAGATGGTATTAACGGGGATACTGAGATTGTGTCGTTATGCCGTGATTTGAATTAAATCCAGATTAATCAGATTCAATGTTGAATTGAGGAATGGAATATTGATATTATGATTCTCAATATGTCGTTTCAGATTTACAGAAACAGTCTTGAGTTCAGAACTTATATTGCTTCAGACCGAGACTACAAACGAAAGGTATAAGTCAATGTGGTATTGGGAGATCGACTTGAGTCGGTTTAGACTTAAGTTTCCCTTAATTCGCATACTTTACTTTATTGCATTGATATTTGCATTGATTTGATTGATGTACTTGTTCTCTTGATTTATAGATAGCAGGTATTAGACGAGTAATCTTGTGGCATAAGGGCCTGATAGTGGCGGGATCGCCACGGGCACATTGCACGATGTCACAAGATAGTGTATGGGCGATAGTGCCAAAATCTGTCACCGGATGATTGGCTATCGATGTGGATAGAAATGTGGCTTCTTCTATTACTTGTGATCGGTACTGTATCGATGTGGATAGAATCGTAACTCTTCTATTACTGATGATCGATATCATATCGATGAGGATAGAATCGGAGTTTCTTCTATTACTGGTTATCGATACTATATCTATGTGGATAGAATCAGAGCTTCTTCTATTACTGATGATCGATACCCTATCGACGTGGATAGAACTGGAGTCTTTTCTATTACTGTTGGTCGATATGGGAATGCCAACTTCTGGAAACCGGGATCCCTAGACTAGGATTGAGTCTAGTCTGAATTGTAGAGTTACGAGTATTGTCGACAGTCTGATATTGATTATGTTTCAGCTTTTGATACATATTGCTGTTATCTGTTACATGCTTTATATTTGTTTATATGATTTCCTGTTTCGTTGATTTATACTGGAATTATATTCTCACCTGAATTATCCGGCTGTTATCTTGTTTGTATGTGTACATGACAATAGGTGGGACAGGATCAGGGTCCAGGAGATGAGGAGAGATCGTGATAGAGTGGAGACTTCGAACTTTGATGTATATAGGGTTTGGCACTTGATAATTAGATGTTGAACCTTAGTTTTTACTGATTTGTAGACGGTACAGGACTTGTACTTTATTTTATACTGAGTTGTATATTAGTTTGATTTCACTACATTCGCATTAAAAAGAAAAAAATTTATGACCCTAATTACGTGATTAGTAAATTGATCCTGATGACGATTAAGAACTGATTAGCGTCCGGGTCCCCACAACAGGTGGTATCAGAGCGATAGATCGTTGAGACTGAGATAAGAGCTAGTGAGCGGGGTAGATTTCCTGCTTTTGATGGCTAGCATGATTTACTGCTTTATAATGCATGTTTATCTGTTTATCTGACTTGATTTGAAAACATGTGTTATTGAGAATGGATCAGCACCGATTCTGGATCAGCAGTAAGATGATCGGAGGAGGACTGAAACATATTTGTGTATTGGGATTACTAATCCTTTTGATTATCAGATATGCCTCCGAGAAGAGTACCAGAACAAGGGTAGTACTTCAAATCCTCCAATGGACGTTACAGCCACTCCAATGGAGACCTTGTTAAAGAGATTTCAGTCGTTCCATCAACCAACTCTGAAGGGTACGGAGAATTCAGTGGAATGCGAGAGTTGGTTGGACTGATATTGAAATGATGTTCGAATCTTTAGAGTATACTGACGAGCGAAGGGTGAAACTGATAGGGCACCAGTTACACGATGTGGCAAAGAACTGGTGGATTACCACAAAGCGGGCCTTGGAACAACGAGGTACGACTATCACCTGGAATGTCTTTAGAACTGAATTTTATCAAAGGTTCTTTCCAGTGTCGTATAGAAAGGACAACAAGTGGTAGTAGGAAGAAAGATTTCCTGAAAGCTAAGAGAAAGCAACTCAAGAAATCTGGAAGTAGCTCATCCAGTTCGAGTGGCTCGAGACAGACTGGTCAAGGCCAGAGTTATACAGGACCTTACTGTAGCACTTGTGGAGGGAAGCATTCCACAGAACAGTGCCGAGGATTGTTCGGCAACTGCCGCATTTGTAAACAGCATGGACACTTTGCCCGAGTGTGTCCACAGCGAAGTGCCCAGGGATCCCAGGCCGCTGAGTCATCTAGATCAGTGGCTCAGACAGGGAGACGATCTTCTGCCGTTCATTCCTTCCGGCCAGCATCGCCTACCCAGTCACAACCGAGGCTAGGAGGGAGCCAGACAGCGAGCCAGCCTCCTAGACAGCAGGCCCGAGTGTTTGCTTTGACTGAGGAGCAGGCACAGGATGCACCTGATGATGTTGTTGCAGGTAACTGTTTTATTTCTAGTTATCCTGCTTATGTATTGATTGATACTGGTGCATCCCATACATTTATATCTGAGCGATTTGCTTTGATGCATTCTTTGCCTATTGAGTCATTATCTGCAGTAGTGTCTGTCTCTTCTCCTTTGGGGATGGGTTTGATATCAGTGAAATGTGTTAGCTCGTGTATACTGCAGTATGATGGGCATGAAATTGAGTTAGACTATATTGTGCTTGGGATATCTGACTTTGATTGTATTATCGGTATCGATACGTTGACCAAGTACAGGGCTACAGTCGATTGTTTCAACAAGATTGTTCGATTCAGACCTGAAATGGCTGAGGAGTGGAAATTTTACGGTAAGGGTTCTCGAGCTAGAATTCCTTTGATATCTGCAATCAATATGACTCGATTATTGCAGAAAGGAGCGGATGGATTCCTGGTATATTCAGTTGATTTACTGAAGTCGAGCCCATCATTGGCGGACTTGCCAGTGGTGTGTGAGTTTGTTGATGTCTTTCCATATGAGATTCCTGGATTGCCTCCGATTCGAGAGATAGACTTCAGCATTGAGTTGATGCTAGGAACGGTTCCGATTTCGAGGACTCCGTACAGGATGGCACCGATTGAGTTGAAAGAGTTGAAAGAACAGTTGGAGCATTTACTGGCCAAGGGATATATCAGACTGAGTGTTTCTCCTTGGGGCGCTCCAGTACTGTTCGTGAGAAAGAAAGACAGGTTCCATGAGACTTTGTATTGACTACCGGCAACTGAATAAGGCAACGATAAAGAATAAATATCCTTTGCCTCGTATAGATGATTTATTTGATCAGTTGCAGGGATTCTTCAGTATATTCCAAAATTGATTTGAGATCAGGATATCATCAGCTGAGAGTCAGAGATTCTGATATCTCGAAAACTAGCATTCAGAACCAGGTATGGACACTATGAATTTATTGTCATGCCATTTGGTTTGACGAATGCTCCAGCTGTATTTCTGGGATTAATGAACCGTGTCTTCCAGAAATATCTCGATGAATTTGTGATTATATTCATTGATGATATTTTGATTTATTCAAAGAATGTGATGGAGCATGCTGAGCATATAAGAACTGTGTTGAGAATTTTAAGGGCAGAGAAACTGTATGCTAAACTGTCGAAATGCGAGTTCTGGTTGAAACAGGCTGGTATTTCTGGGGCATATTATATCCGGAGACGGGATATCCATTGATCCCAGTAAGGTTGAGGCAGTGATTTCTTGGCCGAGACCGACATCTGCACCAGAGATACGCAGCTTTATGGGTTTGGCAGGATATTATCGCCGATTCATTAAAGATTTTTCGAGTATTGCCAAACCGATTACACAGTTGACTCAGAAGAATGCTCCATTTGTTTGGTCTGAGGAATGTGAGACAAGTTTTCTCGAATTGAAGAAGAGATTGACCAGTGCTCCAGTGTTAACTATCCTGTCAGGTACTGGTGATTTTGTTGTTTATTGTGATGCATCTCACCGCGGATTGAGTTGTGTTTTGATGCAGAGGGGGCATGTGATTGCTTATGCCTCGAGACAGCTGAAACCCCATGAATCTCGTTATCCAATTCATGATCTTGAATTGGCAGCCATCGTCTTTGCATTGAAGATATGGCGACATTATCTGTACGGCGAGAAATTTGAGATATATTCTGATCACAAAAGCTTGAAGTATTTGTTTTCACAATCCGAGCTGAATATGAGGCAACGAAGATGGCTTGATTTGCTAAAGGATTTCGATTGTGAAATCAAATACTATCCAGGAAAGTCTAATGCAGCAGCTGATGCACTGAGTCGAAAGGTATGTTTTTATCCTTATCGACTATGGGTGTTTCGAATTTGATTGAAGACTGCTGTTTGTCTGGATTAGCCTTTGAAACAGACTGTCAGCCTCTAAGATTATATGCGATTCAAGCTGAACCAGAGCTGATTTTGAGAATTAAAGCAGCTCAGAAAGTTGATCAGAATATACAGAAGTCGATTGCTATGGTCAGAGCTGGACATCGATCGGAATATCAGGTTCAAAATAGTATTTTGTATGTGAATAATCGTCTTGTTGTGCCAAATGTTTCGGATTTGAGACAACGAATACTAGCAGAAGCGCACAACAGTCGTTTTAGCATTCATCCTGGTGGCAGGAAAATGTATAATGATTTGAAGACACAATATTGGTGGAAGCAAATGAAATCAGATGTTACTGAATTTGTAGCCAAGTGTCTGAATTGCCAACAGGTGAAAGCGGAGAGGAAGAAACCAGGAGGATTGTTGCAGAATTTGTCTATTCCTGAATGGAAATGGGATCACATTTCCATGGATTTTGTGACGCAGTTACCGAGATCCTCCAGAGGTTGTGATGCGTATTGGGTCGTGATTGATCGATTGACCAAATCTGCATGTTTTATTCCATACAAAATGACATATAGATATGACCAGATGGCCGATATTTATGTCCGAGAAGTGGTTAGATTGCATGGAGAGCCGAAATCGATTGTTTCAGACCGTGATCCCCGGTTTACTTCGCACTTCTGGCAGAGTTTGCAACAAGCTCTAGGTACGAAGTTAAATCTGAGTACCGCATATCATCCACAGACTGATGGACAGTCAGAACGGACGATTCAGACATTGGAAGATATGCTAAGAGCTATAGTGCTTGACTTTAGCACTAACTGGCAAGATGCATTGCCTCTTTGTGAGTTTTCGTACAACAATAGCTATCAAACAAGTATTGAGATGGCGCCTTTTGAAGCGTTGTACATAAAGAAATGTCGATCCCCTCTTTATTGGGATGATATCTCTGAAGTTCCTGAGACTGGACCTGACATGATCAGAGGTATGACTGAAAAAGTGAAACTAATTCAGAAGAAAATGAAGGCAGCACAGGACCGACAAGCCAAATATGCCAACCTTCGACGTAGACCGTTGATATTTGAGGTAGGAGACACAGTATTTTTGAAGATTTCTCCATTGAGAGGTGTGGTTAGATTTGGTAAGAAAGGGAAACTGTCTCCACGATATGTTGGTCCTTATGAGATTCTCGAAAAGATAGGAGATCGTGCCTATCGACTCGCCTTGCCGCCTTCATTATCGGGGATACATGATGTTTTTCATGTATCTATGCTGCGGAAATATCTCCCTGATGATTCTCACGTTATTCAACCAGACGAGACTGAGCTGGATGAGACATTGAGTTATGTCGAGAAACCGATTCGGATTATCGATCGTAAAGAAAAACAGCTCAGAACAAAGACGATTCCTCTTGTGAAAGTTCAATGGATTCGTCATGGCATTGAAGAAGCTAATTGAGAAACTGAATCAGATATGAGACAAGAATTCCCATCATTGTTTCACTGATGTAAATATTTATTCGGTTTTAATTACATGCCTTCTTAATGATATGATTTGACGATCTGTGATTTCGAGGACGAAATCGTATCTTAGAGGGGGAAAAATGTAATGCCCGAGATTTAATATCGTGTTAAATTACGATTATTGATTTTAATCGAGACGATTATGAGAGGAGCTAACCGAGACACAAAAGGAGATTTTATGTGGGAATTGTTGGTGCAAGGACCGAAGGTCTCGCGCATATGCGCGAAGAGTAGGCACGCATATTCGCGAGCTGTGCGGAAGCCATAATGAGAGACCGAGCATTGGGCGCACATGCGCGACCTCCATACGCGCACATGCGCGAGAAGTCCAGAGAGTTGGGCGCACATGCGCGACTTAGATTCGCGCATATGCGCGAGACGATGTGCATGATACGCGCGGAGACTGAGTGTCTCGTGCATATGCGCCGAGTGATGTCGCGCATATGCGCGAGACGTGTTTTATGAAGAGATGTGCCACCTCGCCTCAAACATGCAGGATATATATATATATCACAATCGATTTAAAAAGAGAAAGAAGAGGAAAACGAGAGGTTAGGGAGGAATTGCTCTTTGATTTTAGAATTTGAATTACGAACGATCCGTCCGTCCAAATTTGAATCCGAGTACGACACCGAGTTCATTGCAACGACAGCTACTACAGGACGTAAGTTTTGTTACGTTTTGTTAAGATTTGAAATTATGCTATGTCCAGAATCAGATACGATACATATATGGTGCTCTTGACATAGTAGACATCATAGAATCGAAGTCAGATTAAAAAACAGATAGATTATGGAATTGTTATGAATTTTCTGGGTATATTGATTTATACCAGACAGATTTGAATTGTGACGGGATTATAGATTGTATCGAATATGAGTTATGATTTGTAATTGATGTCTGTTGAGTTGGTATTAACGGGGATACTGAGATTGTGCCGTTATGCCGTGATTTGAATTAAATCCAGATTAATCAGATTCAATGTTGAATTGAGAATGGAATATTGATATTATGATTCTCAATATGTCGTTTCAGATTTACAGAGATAGTCTTGAGTTCAGAACTTATATTGCTTCAGACCGAGACTACAAATGAAAGGTATAAGTCAATGTGGTATTGTGAGATCGACTTGAGTCGGTTTAGACTTGAGTTTCCCTAAATCACATACTTTACTTTATTGCATTGATATTTGCATTGATTTGATTGATGTACTTGTTCTCTTGATTTATAGATAGCAGGTATTAGACGAGTAATCTTGTGACAGAAGTGCCTGATAGTGGCGGGATCGCCACGGGCACATTGCACGATGTCACAAGATAGTGTATGGGCGATAGTGCCAAAATCTGTCACCGGATGATTGGCTATCGATGTGAATAAAAATGTGGCTTCTTCTATTACTGGTGATCGGTATTGAATCGATGTGGATAGAATCGTAACTCTTCTATTACTGATGATCGATATCATATCGATGTGGATAGAATCGGAGTTTCTTCTATTACTGGTGATCGATACTATATCGATGTGGATAGAATCAGAGCTTCTTCTATTACTGATTATCGATACCCTATCGACGTGGATAGAACTGGAGTCTTTTCTATTACTGTTGGTCGATATTGGAATGCCAACTTCTGGAAACTGGGATCCCTAGACTAGGATTGAGTCTAGTCTGAATTGTAGAGTTACGAGTATTTTCGACAGTTTGATATTGATTATGTTTCAGCTTTTGATACATATTGCTGTTATCTGTTACATGCTTTATATTTGTTTATATGATTGCCTATTTCGTTGATTTATACTGGAATTATATTCTCACCGGAATTATCCGGCTGTTGTCTTGTTTGTATGTGTACATGACAACAGGTGGGACATGATCAGGGTCCAGGAGATGAGGAGAGATCGTGATAGAGTGGAGACTTAGGCCTTTGATGTATATAGGGTTTGGCACTTGATAATTAGATGTTGAACCTTAGTTTTTACTGATTTGTAGACGGTACAGGACTTTTACTTTATTTTATACTGAGTTGTATATTAGTTTGATTTCACTACATTCCGCATTAAAAAGAAAAAATTTCATGACCCTAATTACGTGATTAGTAAATTGATCCTGATGACGATTAAGAACTGATTAGCGTCCGGGTCCCCGACATATTTTATGATTTATTATGATGATTTTGATGATAATATGTTATTTTATGATTTTTGGAAAAGCTGTGCAATTTATACTGTTTAAAATGTTATTTTTGAAAAGATATGCTATTTTATTATTTGTAAAGAAAAGGAAAATATTTTGAGGCATGTGAATTGACTGTGACAAAAGATATGATATATGATATATGATATATGATTTGTGGGGGATCCGTTTATGTTGAGGACGGTGAACTTACAATTTTTTTGGGATGACGTGAGAGCCAAGACCCTAAAGGGAGCCCATATACGGGCCAAGGCCCCAGAGGGACCCCATGTCTAGGAAAAGGCCCCAGAGGACCTCGACGATCGTATTTCCACGGTGAAGCCTAGTGCACACCCCAATGGGACATGTGGAGATTAAGACTGATCAGTCGACAATTTAAGATTAGAAAAAAAAATTCAGGTTGTTTCACTTCTTCTTTTTTTTGTCCTCACTACAAAATCTCGCACGTCACTCCAAGAAATAAACGTCGCCCTCAAGTATGTCACTCTATTTTGAGAGTTCTCTCGTAGGTATGCTTTTCAGGCTTTATAGCTTGTGTGCATCAAACTCACAAGTTCAAACTTCACGACACTCTCAAACTGACTTACACGGACTACGTAAAACAAGAAATTTGAAATTTGTTTATTTTTTATTGTGAGATTCTTTTGAATATGACTCACAAATGAGATAAGAACAAGATTTAATGCTAAATAATAGCACAATAATATTATTATTTTTTATTGTGAGAGTCTTTTAAATATGACTCACAAATGAGATAAGAACAAAGATTCAATGCTAATTAATAGCACAATAATTTTTTTTTTTTTTTGATTGTGAGAAACTACTTGAATATGGCTCCCACAAAAGAATAGAAAAAAATAGAAAAACCAATATATGGCAAATTTTTGGAATTTTCGCTTTTTGTTTTTTGTTCTTTTTTTTTTTTTGGTACAAGGATTCTTTGTGCACTTGAAAAAAGAAAAAAAATTAGATAATTTCAAGAATCACAAGATTCACGAAAGATGAAGAACGATAAGATAAAACAGATCTGATTACAAACGAAGGATAAACACAGATATGATAATAAAAGGGATAAACTTACTTGAATCAAAGGGAACCTAAAGCTCTGATACCAAATGATGTGATTCTTCAAAGCCACGAAAAGCAAACGCGCTCAAAACGGAGTCACACCCTTAATTCGATGAAATAAAGAAACGGTTGTGTTTTCCCGATCTTTTTGACACAAGTAAGGTTGTAATATTCACCACTAAATTACGAAGAATTTAGCAATAAATATTAAGGAAGATAAACAATTGAAATTCAAACGAACCTTCAAAGAACTCGTCTTTGACAATCCGAGTGAAGAACAATCGACAAACGCCATAAAGTATTAAACTCTGATAAGTTTGATTTGAGAAACACACTAAGATGTATACAAAGCCAAGCTTTGAAATTGAGAGAAAAACTCACAAATATGATTAATATAAAAATAATGTCTTTACAATGACCAATTTTCGAGTATATATTGTTTACAAATCTCAAAGGTATCAATCTAGTTGCCAAAATAATTAAAACTCTAAACTAGAAAATTATTTGCGTCACGCGCATATGCGCGCCCTATACCCGCGTATATGCGCGGAAGTTTCTGCCTTCAGATTTTGCGCCGCGCGCATATAGCGCAGAAGTCTCTGTTCTGTGTGTTTGCGCTGCGCGCATATGCGTGCCCCATACTCGCGCATATGCGCGAAAGTCTCTGCAATTCATTCGTACGCGCATATGCGCACCTCGCCTGGGCACATGTGCGCGAGCACATCTTGATCAATTTAGTGCACTTGCATGTTTGGTTGCTCAACACTACTTTATTATATTCTTTTTGTAGCTCCCTCAAAAGGTTGAACATGTTTGATTCTTCATTATTCATCACAATCAAGCTTGAAAGTCCGAGGCAACACTGCGTCTTAAATCTCCTTCCAACCATTAGCACGCCATGCCCGTTCAGGTTCAAATCACTTGATCTAGTGCGTGTCAAGAAGCTTGCCCAATTGATCACTCAGCTCCGTCAAAATTATGATCCAACCTAGTCCCACAACTTTCAATGACAAAGCAGTTCATGATCAACTGGACACGGTTCTTAGATCACTACATATGCAGATCATCAAGAGTTGGGAAATGGATCAGGAATTTATTTTTCCAGAAAATGCTCCGAGTCCTTCTTCTGAAGAGAAAAGCTGAACAATCAATTCCTGATCCAGAGAAATCCAAGGAACCAGTTGATGAATCAACTGAGCCTGCGACTGCTCCTCCCTCTAAGGATGATCAACCAAAACCTTCAGTTCATCCATCCTCTACTACAGATCTTCATCTCTACACTGATGCTGAGTTGTCATTGGCGAACATCGACGAAGTAATACAGTCAGTCGCCACTGATATTCGGCTGAATATTTTATCTACAATAGCAGCTGAAGAACCGAACGTAACTGAATTAAAAACCAGCCGCAGAGGCTATTTTGCACCAAACTGAAGAACCAGTTCAGTCAACTGCCACCACTGAACAAGAAGCTCTAGCTGATACTGACGTGGCTCAGATGCACATGAAACAAACTGAAGAAGTGCAAACTTAACAGCCAGCTTCAGTTTCAGTTGTTCAACCAACTGATAAACCAGCTACAGTCTCAGCTGATAAGAAAACTGACGAGCCTTCCAGCTGAACTGATCCTCCGGCTTTCTTCCTTCCTCCAGAACTACAACAGGAAGCAATACCAGAAGAAGTTTCAGAAATGGTCACTGTTGTGACTGAATCAAATGATAGAGTCTTGGTAATTTTTCATCAAGAAGATAAGGAGTAGGAACCTGAATCCTCTGCAGCTTTGTCTCTTAATATACCAACGGAAACTGAATCCATGATCGAAGAAATTCGGTCCAACCTTCTCTATGTGATCTCCTCCATCTCTGACATCAAATCAACTCAGCTACTGCACAACTTAAAGATTGATTCTATAAAGAAAAAGACCCTCAAGAGTTTACAACAAGTCACGAAGGATATTACTTCACTATTTTTCCAAATAGATCAATTAAAGAAGGACCGAGTGACGATTCAAGCTCATTTCCAAGCTCGAGAAGTATTCACAAACGGATTTATTGCAAGAACATATAGTACATGCCTTATCAAATGTCACTTCGGAATTCCGTACTTTATCCAGCAGAGTTGACAAGTTTGACAAAAAGGGGGAACAAGAAAAGGAAGAAGATCAACAAAAGTTATCTAAGAAGAGATCTAGTCAAAAAACTGATCAAAAACCAGCTGACAAAAGAGCAAAGAATTAAAGAGACCCAGATCAGTTAGAAGACAGTCTTCTTATTCTTATTCAGTTGAAGAGTTTGGTAAATTTTTAATCAGAAGATTCTTTTATTCTTTCATTATTTGTACGAATCTGTACATTGAAAGTGGTGTCAATAAAAGAGTATTTTATCTACAAAGTATTCAGCTTGATCAGTTCACATTTTCTAAGTTTTGTCAAACACCTAAAAGAGAGAAATTGTTGGAAACTTGATTTCGGAGTTTGACAAACTAAGCATGAAAAGATTGTACAACTGATCAACAAAACTAAAGGCAACTGAACTGAAAGTTTCTGATAGTTGCCCGAACTGAAGATTAATGTGTATCAAGGCAACCGAACTGCTATAAGCTAACTAAAAGTTGTGCAGATAACTGAACAATCAGTTGAGAACTGATCAATTAGTCAACCATCAGCTTATCCTATCGGCTCATCAGTTTTACACGTCTTTAGTGAAAAGGACGTAACCCAACAACCGATAGATTGTACAAAGAGCAGCAAGAACACCGCATTTCAGAAATGCTACAATGTACGACTATCAGAGGAATGTTGACATGGCTAACAACGGATATAAAGATTCAAAATGCATTCATTGTTACTGTTGGAAGCAAAGCCTATAAATAGGCGAGAACATCAGCTGAGAACGAGAGATAGACAACGTATTCAATCAACCAAGATGTTACTCTGCTGAAATCCTCAAAAAGCTTTCTGTTCATATTCAAAGATTTCAAAAGCTCGCAGTTTATCATATACATTCATAGCATTTAAAGCTATACTTTGAGCTTACAAGCACAAACACTTGCTGTTGTATTATTTGATCTTATATAGATCAGTTGTGTTAAGAAGTTTCATATCAATTGAGTACTGATAAACTATATTGATACTAAGAGTTTCAGTCTTGGCAGTGGTAAGTCCAAATTGAACTGGGTTTGTACAAATCATTGTATAGATCAAAGTCTTTTAATAAATATCATATCTTCGAGATAGAAGGGGTGACGTAGGAGTGTTTGAAATCTCCGAACATCCATAAATCTTGTGTATCTTATTTTTAATTTTATTCTATCTGTCATTCAGTTTATTTCTACACTTTCATTAGTTAACTGATTGACATTGATATAACAAGATTCTCGAGTTCAGTTTATCACTAAACCGATTCTTTATATGATAAAGTGGTAAAATTGTCAATTGTTTATTCAATGCCCACTTCTAAACAATCATTCTCCTACAACTGACCCTATCAAAAACCAATCAGCTGTAGATCAAGACAAGATTACCAATTGGATTCCAGCTTAGCACAAGGGTACAAATCAAAGGACAATAACAGACGTTGCATCAGTGCTTAAAGCCAAAACATTCCAGAATGCCTGTCGAAAAATACAAGACAAATATCGAGGAACGGATTCAAAATACAACAGATACAATAATTGAGTCTCACTGTACGTCAAGGTTCGCGTCTATAAATAAAAGATGAAGATCAGTGAACAGTAATGAACAAGAAGTGTGTGAAGTTCTAAATAGAAACAGGGCATGCCAACCGCTTAGTATAGAAGCAAAATTCTCAGTGTGTGAGAACACCTTCGTGTTGTATTAGTAGTCCAGTTCTCACATACGCACACATACCATCACTCACAATTACAGAGAGTTGAGCTTATTAACTAGCTGAGCGAGTCTTGCACAAAGACGTAAAACTTGTGTATGTAGTTTTTGACACATAGACGTTAAACAAGTGTTGGTTGGAAGAAGCTGCTTTCAGTATAGGCTAGGAATTCAGTTAGACAGTAGGGTAAGTCCTTGTAACGTTCTGAAAATTTGAAGATCCACGTAAACCACATGCATGCAAGTTATTAAATTTCTTTGTATTTTATTAAATTGATTTATGCATTAAATGCACGTTTGTTTCATGAATTTGTGTTTTAATTTTAAAGTTTCATGCATTAGGATTTTAAGTTGTATTTCACGCTTGAACGAGGAACAGAGACTGGGATATTGAAGAAAATATTTTTATTGAATAATTATTATTAATATTTAATATGAGGTGTTTAAGTATGATTTTTTAAAATAGACATTGGTTGGGTATTTTTACCCGCCGGGTTATATTTTTTAGCTGTTACGCAAAATTTAGCGAATCGGGTGAATTTTTGAAGGGTTCAGACAATATTTTCAAAAACGTAACTAACCGAAATATTTTTGGGAGTGGTATTGGGCTTGATGGGATTATTTAACTGCTTAATGGGCTCAAAACCTTTTTAATCCCTTTATTTTTTATTAATGGCCCATTAGCACTTATATTATGACTTAAATACTTCATTAGCAAGCTCTAAACATAATTGATACATGGTGGCCACCCCTCCCCATTCAGCAGCACCCTTTTGAAATTCCAGCATCCCTAAACCTTGAAAATACTCTCCAAACTTTCAAGAAAATCATCCCCCGCTTCTCCGGTTCACGTCCTACGCACATATCTTCGAAGTTTTCGAGCGTATAAACGCAAAGGCACACTCAAAATCTCGCTTTTATCATCATTCACGTCATAATATGCTGGTTTATGTGTTTATGTACGAGAAATATATTGATCTATTATATGTTATCGTTTTTGCATAGTTTTGACATGAAATACACCTACATTTTGATGCAATTCATGTTTTCTTAACTTCTTGTGTAAGGGGCTACCGGTTTGAGGTGTTAGGGGCTGTATACGTTGGGTGTTAAGGTGTCAAGGGGCTGGGGTCATGAGTCTGTCATGTTTTTGGGAGGGCCGATCGGTCTTCTTGAGAGAGATATGATTTTTATCGTAAAACCGCACAAGCTGTGAAATTTCTGTGTCACAAAACACGTCACCCTCTATTATTTCGAATTCTGCGACTTAAAAGTTGGTTTTCTGGAAATGTGTTCAACATATGATTTATAGCACTTTGTGTTATCTTCGATTCGATAACAAATTCAGTAATTTTATGATAAGAACGAGGGTTATATGATTTTTATCGTAAAACCGCACAAGTTGTGAAATTTATGTGTCCTAAAACCCATCACCCTCTGTTATTTCAAATTATATGACTTATAGGTTGGTTTTCTGAAATTATATTCAACATTTTATTTATAGAAGTATGTGTTATCTTCGATTCTATAGCAAATTCGTAATTTCCTGATAAGAAACGAGGGAGATATGATTTTTATCGTAAACCGCACAAGCTGTGAAAGTTCTGTGTCACAAAACCCATCACCCTATGTTATTTCGAATTCTTTGACTTCTAGGTTGGTTTTCTGAAAATGTGTTCAACATATGATTTGTAATGCCCGGTTACTCGTACAAATGATAATAATGCGCTTATGTCATTTAATATGTAGTTATTTAGCTCATTATATTTTACGTGTTGATTGAAGTATCGATATTTAGATTGAATATGATTTCTAGATTGTCCATGGTGTATTGAGAATGAATATGTGTTTAAATAGTGATAGTAAGATGTGTAGGTAAAAGTAGTGTAATGAAGTTGGTAGGAAATGAGATGAAAATATGACAGTTTTTACGGGTTTTAGCATAATGATTTGACTATTGATCCAAATTGTGTGAGGCTATAACCATTAGAAAGCTAAGATATGATGTTACAACTTTCATGATTTGGGTTTTGTCAAAATCATTGTGGAAGACAAGCCAAAAGTGCCCCGAAGTGTGTCATGTATATCGTCATTCCTTCACTGACATATGTTGGGAGAATAAGCATAACCTTTTACTCAGACCTCCAAATGACATGAAACTAGTTGGAGATTTAAGCCAAGACATAGGGCTACAACTTTTATGTTTACCACTTTTTCAGATTATGGAAGGAAGAAATGTTTTTGGAGCGATTTTTGATGAAACAGTGTGAAGGGCCGAAAGTTGCTCGCCTAGGCCGAAGAGAATGTCCGCCCGGGCGGACCTGCATAAAATTTTTAAAGTTTAGGGCCGAGAGTTCTTCGCCCGGGTGGTAAAAGACGTCCGCCCGAGCGCCGCCTCATGTATAAAAAGAAAAGTATCGACTTTTCCAAGCATTCATACCATTCTCCACTTCATTTACAGCAAGAACAAGAATTGAAACAAGAAATCTTCCTCCCAAAAGCTCCTCTTCTTCATTCCTTTCATCATTTTGAAGTTAGAATTAAGTTCTCTATCACAAGAACATTCTAAGGGTGTAAGTTTTCTTCTCTTTTAGTTATTCTACATGTAGAAGACAATAAAGGAATGATTTTCACCTATTGTATACATACTAATTGGTTTATTGATGTATTTTATAGTATAGAAGTGAAAAATATCGTCTCAAACCAATATTAGTAAGCTTGGACAGTAAGTTGGCATGTTTTGAAGTAATACATGAGTAATATTATGAATTTAAAATGCTTCCCATTGATTATTGTTATATGTACATTGTTATTATGTTTATTGATGAAAACATAACACCATATTCCATTGTTATGTATTAAATATGAAAGAAACTCATGAATATTGAAGATGAGTACTATGACATGACATGAACATGAACATGAAAAGAAAATGACTGATTTTTACATGATATAGAGCTTGTTGACATCATGGGTGGTTTTAAGTCCACCAAACCTTTTGGCCAATATATGTTCATGGGGCGCGGGTTGTCAAAGGTGCTCCCTGACATCCAACACAGTAGTAGCTATATAATAAAGCAAGCACGGTAGTACATGTCAACTAACGAGGCTCAAGTACAAAAATGAACATGAATATATGCTATAGTATGACATGGTTTAAAGATTCATTATTGATCACGACTTGATATGCATGTTCCTTCTATGCATATTGATACGTATAAGTGCCAACTTATTGAGTTTTATAAACTCATGTAGCTCATGTAATACAGGATCAGGTAATGAATATATATAGGATCCCGGTTCGTCAATGGATGCTTGTGACGTGCCTCACCTCGACAAGAACCGGGATGTCTTATTGTATAGCTTCCGCATATGTATTATAATGAATTTAATGTCAGGGTTTGAAACAAGTTTTACAAGGTGTATATCTATGTGTATAATGATACATAATATGTTTGTATATAAGGATAAGATTATATGTACATATTGTTATTGTTGCTTGAGTGTTGGTGTATTCAAAATATAGGGACATCATGCCAAAATTTTTATAAACCGTCATATTGATGCCTCTTGTTTAAATTGCTTCATAATATAAGTATATATAATTCAAACTCTATTTTGATTAGACGTATAAGATTCATTAGTCATGTCATGTATAGAGTAAGGGTCTGACATCATTTGTAGCACTCTGTGTTGTCTTCAATTCCATAGAAGATTCATAATTTTTTGATAAGAAACGATGGCGATATGACTTTTGTGGGGACCTGGATGCTATTCAATACTTAATCGTCATCAGGATCAATTTACTAATCAAGTAATTGGAGTCATAAAATTTTTTTTCTTTTTAATGCAGAATGTAGTGAAATCAAACTAATATACAACTCAGTATAAAATAAAGTACAAGTCCTGTACTGTCTACAAATCAGTAAAAACTAAGGTTTAACATCTAATTATCAAGTGCCAAAACCCTAGATACATCAAAGTCCGAAGTCTCCACTCTATCACGATCTCTCCTCATCTCCTGGACCCTGATCATTTCCCACCTGTTGTCATGTACACATACAAACAAGACAACAGCCGGATAATTCCGGTGAGAATATAATCCCATTATAAATCAGCGAAACATGCAATCATATGAAAAACATAAAAGCATGGACAGATAACATCAATATATATCAAAAGCTGAAACATAATCAATATCAAACTGTCGACAATGCTCGTGACTCCACGACTAAGACTAGACTCAATCCTAGTCTAGGGATCCCGGTTTCCAGATGTGGGTATTCCTATATCGACCAACAGTAATAGAAAAGACTGCAGTTCTATCCACGTCGATATAACCAAACATCCTGTGTCCTGACCTAACCAGTCATGGACTGTGGTCCTATCACCAATACACTATCTTGTGACATCGTGCAATGTGCCCGTGGCTATCCCGCCACTATCAGCTACTTCTGTCACAAGATTACTCGTCTAATGCATGCTCCTATAGCTCCATAGAACGAGCATTTAATCAAATCAATAATCACAATAATAGAACATAATAATAAGTATGTGATTTAGGGAAACTCAAGTCCAAACCGACTCAAGTCGATCTCCCAATACCACATTGACTTGTACCTTTCGTTTATTGCAGTTTTGATGACGTTCCTGTCCGGAATTCAAACTCTGTCAGTCCCACAATCTGGCCACGACAATATCAATAATATCATATCAATATACTGCTCAAATCGATCCCAATCTGATCAATATTTCAAAATCAACGGCATAATCGCATAATCCCGATATCCCGGTCAATACAACATTACCAGATAATAATCCCCTCAACTAATAATCAATACCAATACAATCTGATATCATATCTCAGTCAATTAACTTCAGAAAATCATAACAATTCCATAATCAGTCTTTTTCTTAATCTGACTTCGATTCTATGATGTCTTACATGACAAGAACATCATATTTGAATCATATTCAATTCTGACAATAGCATAATTTCAAAACATGTCAAAACGTAGCAAAATTTACGTCCAGTTGTAGCCTACGTAGATAGGATTACAGTACTGAGATCAGATTACGATTTGGACAGACGGATTTTGAACGATTGTAACTTGAAGAACAAAATCAATTTCCCTTCGGAGACTCTCGGTTATTCCTCTGAGGAAAGATTTGCATGAACATATATATATATATATATATATATATATATATATATATTAGCAACGTTGCATAATACACCACATGTCGATTTTTCCTTTTGCATGACTCGCGCATATGCGCGACATTACTGGCGTATATGCGCGAGACCTACTGGTCTCGGCCTTGGCAGCTCGCGCATATGCGCGACTCATTTCCGCGCATATGCGCGAGGTCCTCTGGACTTCGCTTGCAGAGGCTCGCGCATATGCGCGACATGTTCCGCGCATATGCGCGAGGTCTTCTGCCTGTTTGGCGCATGTGCGCGCATCCGGTCGCGCATGTGCGCCGATGCTACTGCCCTCGCACATTAATTTTCACACGCGATCTCATTTCGTGTCTCGGTTATCCCTTTCATAATTATCTCGATTAAAATCAATAATCGTAATTTAACACGATATCAAATCTCGGACATTACATTTCTCCCACCCTAAGATATGATTTCGTCCTAGAAATCACAGACAATCAATCATATCACTAAGAAGGAATGTAATAGAAACTGAATAGAAATGTACATCAGTAAAATAATGCTGGGAATTCCTGTCTCATGTCTGATTCAGTCTCCCAAGTTGCTTCTTCAATGCCATGACGAGTCCATTGAACTTTCACAAGAGGAATCTTCTTTGTTCTGAGCTGTTTTTCTTTACGATCGATAATCCGAATCGGGTTCTCGACATAACTCAATGTCTCATCCAGCTCAGTCTCGTCTGGTTGAATAACGTGAGAATCATCAGGGAGATATTTCCGCAGCACAGATACATGAAAAACATCATGTATCCCTGATAATAAAGGCGGCAAGGCGAGTCGATAGGCACGATCTCCTATCTTTTCGAGAATCTCATAAGGACCAACATATCGTGGAGACAATTTCCCTTTCTTTCCAAATCTAACCACACCTCTAAAAGGAGAAATCTTCAGGAATACTTGGTCTCCTACCTCAAATACCAACGGTCGTCGTCGAAGGTTGGCATATTTGGCTTGTCGGTCCGATGCTGCCTTCATTTTCTTTTGAATCAGTTTCACTTTTTCAGTCATATCTCTGATCATATCAGGTCCAGTTTCAGGAACTTCAGAGATATCATGATACCACCTGTTGTGGGGACCCGGACGCTAATCAATACTTAATAGTCATCAGGATCAATTTACTAATCAAGTAATTAGGGTCATAAAATTTTTTTTCTTTTTAATGCGGAATGTAGTGAAATCAAACTAATATACAACTCAGTATAAAATAAAGTACAAGTCCTGTACTGTCTACAAATCAGTAAAAACTAAGGTTTAACATCTAATTATCAAGTGTCAAAATCTTATATACATCAAAGTCCGAAGTCTCCACTTATCACGATCTCTCCTCATCTCCTGGACCCTGATCATAGTCCCACCTATTGTCATGTACACATACAAACAAGACAACAGCCGGATAATTCCGGTGAGAATATAATCCCAGTATAAATCAACGAAACATGCAATCATATGATAACCATAAAAGCATGGACAGATAACAGCAATATATATCAAAAGCTGAAACATAATCAATATCAAACTGTCGACAATGCTCGTGACTCCACGACTCAGACTAGACTCAATCCTAGTCTAGGGATCCCGGTTTCCAGATGTGGGTATTCCTATATCGACCAACAGTAATAGAAAAGATTCACTGTTGAATTGAGAATGGAATATTGATATTATGATTCTCAATATGTCGTTTCAGATTTACAGAGACAGTCTTGAGTTCAGAATTGATATTGCTCCAGACCGAGACTACAAACGAAAGGTATAAGTCAATGTGGTATTGGGAGATCGACTTGAGTCGGTTTAGACTTGAGTTTCCCTAAATCACATACTTTACTTTATTGCATTGATATTTGCATTGATTTGATTGATGTACTTGTTCTCTTGAATTATAGATAGCAGGTATTAGACGAGTAATCTTGTGACAGAAGTGCCTGATAGTGGCGGGATCGCCACGGGCACATTGCACGATGTCACCTGTGCAAGCGAAGTCCAGAGGACCTCGCGCATATGCGCGACATCTTCCGCGCATATGCGCGAGGTCTTCTGCCTGTTTGGCGCATGCGCGCATCCGGTCGCGCATGTGCGCCGATGCTACTGCCCTCGCACATTAATTTTCACACGCGATCTCATTTCGTGTCTCGGTTATCCCTTTCATAATTATCTCGATTAAAATCAATAATCGTAATTTAACACGATATCAAATCTCGGGCATTACAACTTTTTTCGTAAACGCGCTCAAACTGTGAAAATTTGTTCATGTTTTTCACATTTTCTCAAGTTGCGAGGGTAGGCTCGGTCAAGGAGGGCTGAACCAGACCATGGTTTGGTCCAGGAGGGTCAAGAGGTGGGCTAGGAAGAGTTGGTTCAGGTCTAGCCCCCGTTGGTTTGGTCTAGGGTCGAGAATTCGATGGTTTAGTGCACTAAGGTTCGGCTCGCTTTGGTGCAGAAAAATCCAGAAACATTCAGGTGCTTGTCAAAGGTCTTAAGTGGGCTGGTCTAGGTGGTTTAAGAGCTGGAAAGGTATGGTTGAGGCATGGTTTAAGCTTGGAGTGACTTGGTTAAGTTTTGAGTTGATTCGTGTTAAAACCGATACTCCGGTCCAAGTTTTTAAACGAATCATGTAAGTTTTGAATCGTGCTCAAGTTTGCGTCTAATAAATGCTTATAAATATATTTTGGGGTATTTTAAGGAGTTTGATAGGTTTTGGGTTGAAATTTTGAGGTCCAGGGATAAAACGCTTATTTTCCGTTTTCAAGGGCAAAATGGTCATTTTGAACCCGGGTCAAATTAGAAGTCTTGGCAACGCCATAAACACGATTTTACATGTTTTTAAACGCTTATGGTATAATGAATATGACCTTATTACGGAAATATGAAAATACGTTGCATGCTTGATTTTAAGAAAAAATTACGTATATGCATGATTTTATTAAGTGATGAATGTGATGACACGTTTTGAATGAAGGGAGTTGGTTATGACTAATACGATGACACGATGACATGTAAGACCAAGGCCTAGTGGACGGGTAATGTTGTCGCTGATGTTCCTGCCACCGGGTACCACAGTTACACGTAGATGAATCCATCGACTGACACGATGATACGACACAACTAATGAACTGAATTCAATTAAAAAAAATGTATACATATATGATTATATGATGAGACATGTTATGACACATTATGCTATTATATGACTTGTTTACGTTTATGTTTTTAAGATAATGAAATGTATGTTGATTACAATATTTTTCAATGTTGCATGTTATGTATATGTACTTGCTATTAACGTTACAGGTGTGTTGAGACTTTAAACTCACTATGTGTGAATGATGCAGGTGAGCATTTTGACTAGGAGACTGGAGGTGATGAATACAGAATGGGCGGAGCCGATGGTGAACGTTAACCCGAGGACCTTATATTCTTCCGCAAAAATATGATTTTATGGGAACATATTTAAACAGTTTTTTTTTTAAATGGTTGATGATTTTATTTTGTTGAGGGTTTGACAGATGTTTCCAATGCTGGACGCTTTATATTTTGAAAACAGTAATGGTTTAGGTTGGTTGCTTTTTTCATAATTTTAACTATAGTTATTGTATTCAGCGATGGATGATTTTACAAAACGCATGTTTTGAATTTTATGGATTTACGTAGGCATGGTTTCGGCCATTGCATTTAAAAAAAATATTCAAAAGAATTTTAAAATGAGCAGACGTTTCAATCCTAAGTTGAGTGAGCTTATACAGTGTGTTGTATAAATCAAAGTCTTCTAGTGAAACCTACCCGAGGTGGTAGAAGGGGGTGACGTAGGAGCAGTTGAAGTCTCCGAACATACATAAACATATCGTGTGTTATTAATTGTTTAACTGCTTGTTTTTGTTCTTAACTAATTTTACCAGTTCAACTGATATCAGTTCAGTTTTGCCCATAACTGAACTGATATAAGCCAAAACTAATCCCATTTAATTTTCAGTTATTCAGTTGCAGATGATATAAAACCGATCAGTTTTTTTAATGAAGGATTACTTCGAGTATTTTTCACTTGGTTTGTAAACCAAACTCAATTTAATTCATCGGTGATTTCATTATTAGAACACGAGCTATTACAGTTCATTGAGAATATTATGTTTGAAACATCCTCAAAGGTGCCCGATCCGATCCATCAGATTGTGAATCGGCCTTGATGATCTCGTGACTTGATTTTGTAAAATAACTCGACCGATCAATATCAGTTCGATTCATTCAAATAGATTGAAATGATAATTTAATACCAACCGGATTTTTTTTAGATTAGCATTTTAATTTTTATGCATAATTTTTTATGCATAATACGAACCATAATACAAATTATGTCGAGTGAATAGACTTTAAAGTAATCATATAGTAACTATTAGTTTGTCGATAATGTCTAATATTATTTGAATCAATAATAAAATCAAGTGACTAATCCTAATGAGGAAGATCTTATCCCATGATTGCCATATGAGGTCATAACTAACATATATTTAGAATTAAACAAAAATTTACTGTTAGACAGTCTCACGAGTCATATTTTGTGAGACAAATATCTTATTTGAGTCATTAATGAAAAAATATTACTTTTTTATATTAAGAGTATTATTTTTTATTGTGAATATCGATATAGTTGACCCGTCTCACAGATAAAGATTCGTGAGACCGTCTCACAAGAAACCTAGTCAATTAAAATTATTTCTCATTGAAAAATAAACTCGTGACGTTAACAAATTATCTTTTGAATGGTTTATCATTACGTAATCTCAATTGCATATTTCATTTTGTCCTTTTTATTGAAAAATATAAATTTCATAGATCAAAATAGATAAAAACATATAATTTTGTCACACTCATGTTTCTGGTATGCTTTATCGTTTTCACAAATATATGTACGTTTTTTTTTAAAAGTAACTACGCGCAAAGCATGTTTTTTTTTTAATAACCAAAGCCATGTTTTATGCACACTCTTTTAGCTAACAAAATAATCAAATAACTATTCATATATATATATATAAAATTAATATTTAAAAGTTTTTCTTGAAAAAATAGAAATAGACAAAATAATTTATTATTCAAATATATTTTGGTACAACAGATAAATCGGAAAGTAGTGGCAGGATAAACAGAGAGCAGGCCACGAGCTGAGATTCCCCTGACAGTCTGTCTCGTCTCTCTGGACCCCTATTTTCACTAACAAAATTTTATTACTCGCTTTGCTTCTCTTCCTTTTCCAATGGCTTCAATCGTTGAGTCTGCTTGGATGGTGACTTCTCGATTTTTATTTTTCGACTTTTTTGTTATTATGTAGTCAATCGAATTTATTTGATTGATTTTATGTTATTTCTTGTATTTGAGACATTTTTTGGTGTTCCTCTGGTTGTAGGGTTGATGCATTGTTGTTTGCGATTGTTTCGTGATTTTGTTGCTTCTTCTTTTCTTTTTAGAATGTAGTGTCAATTTTTTTTGGGGAAGATGGTGCTAACAAATAGTTCATGTGTCACCTTCTTCTTTGATTGAAAGGATGGTACTTCTACTTGTAATCAAGTGTGTGTCTGCGGGTTGGATTGTGTGTTTGTGGCTCTAATGCCATTGAATTCTAGTTTTCTTCTTGCAAAACTTTGAGGCTTTTTTGTCTTAGAAAAGAAATCGGTGACCGATTGCTTGTTCTTTAATATATTTGGAGTCTACATTTCATTCTTTTTTTAAGAATACGTTGATTGTACTTGTGTATCTTTAGATCTGTTGTTTCCATAACTTGTTAAACTTTCGTTCCAACGACTGGTATGTCTAAGAAGCATTCTGTGTCATCAATAAGGAGTGCTATTTGCAGTATTTCATGTTTTCTGTAAGACAGAGACACTATCATGTTGCTAAGGACCTTTTGGATTAGTGGAGAGATGAAGGCATCTTTATCACATAGACTTTGGAGAATATTTGGTTTTTAAACGATTGATGTGAGCCGCTTGATCACATTCCTTGGGTGTTTCTTTCATCGTGGACTAATCTTTGGATTGGAAAATGGTGTTTTTCTAACTTTACCTTTCATATTTTTTGTGCTAATTATGTTTTCATGAAAAGCATGTTAATTTCCTATCTTGTTTATTCTCATTAAAATGCTAGGCATGGTTCTATATTGGAGGCCTTGTATTGGTAATATTCCATATTTGTTGGTGGTTTGAAATATTGTTCTCATCTTCTGTGAAGAAAATGGCGAATCATTGTTTTATTATAGAGGTCTAATTTTTGAATTTTACTTTATGAACATTCTTTGAATATCTATTTGAAAATTTTGTTACTTCTAGTTCCCTCGATGTAACATGCATCTAATTATTTTGTTGTTGCAGTATCTCATTACTCATTTTAATGACTTTCATCTGGCGTGCCTCGGAAGTTTCTTTCTACATGAAAGTGTCTTTTTCTTGTCTGGACTTCCATTCATATTTTTTGAAAGAGCTGGATGGCTAAGCAAGTACAAAATTCAGGTTTCACTTTACTTTCTTTGTATCTAATCATCATAGGCACTGCAGGGTAAATATTGAAAAAAATAGACTAAATGTTCATTTTGTTTGTCACATTATTGTATACAGATGCTGCACTCTTTTGTTGTTATTCGCCTTTTCCTAGTCTCTAATATCTACTACAAAGATCATATTTGTTACAAGAATTACGAATTTCAACATTTGAATTGAATCTTCATTCTCACTTTATAAATATACACCATTGAAAATAACATTGCCGTTTGACCTAAAGTAGGAAGTCTTGATAATTTATTTCAATGTTAGTAGATAAATGAGTGAGTTAACTTTATATAGATGTTGGTCGTGTTTAGTTATTTTGTTAGCCGTTTGAATTTTTATGCAGCTGTTCTTGAGGAGTTCAATTTTTTTGGTGCCTCAAACTCTAGTCAGTTTAACCAAATTATTTTTAGTCATTTAGGTCAACTTTATTCTCGGAGGACTACTTTGTAACTTGTAGATTAAGATAAACATTTATTTAAGTTTTGATTCAGGTGCTAGTTCTTTAATTGACAATTGGTGGCTTTCAATTGTTT
This sequence comes from Primulina tabacum, assembly GCF_025594145.1. Classification (NCBI taxonomy): domain Eukaryota; kingdom Viridiplantae; phylum Streptophyta; class Magnoliopsida; order Lamiales; family Gesneriaceae; genus Primulina; species Primulina tabacum. The sequence goes on along the minus strand of NC_134553.1, from coordinate 22,660,867 downwards.
CTTGATCTACTTATTGAAAGGGGATCGGTTACGGTGACCAGAAGCGCAACGGAAGTTTAAAAAATCAAATTTTTCATCAAAATTTTCGGCCACCCCTTATAATGTGTAGCAAATACAATAAAACACAAAAATGACATTCATAGTGTGTTTAGAATTTTACCTATCAATCACAAGGATTGATGTATGGCTCCAACTAAGGTGTAAACACCTTAGCTCTTCAATGGTAGAAACTATCTTCAAGCTTCCTTTGAGCACTTCTTGCTCAACTATTAAGCCCACCACCAACTAGGTAGATCCCCTCTTAATTTGCACTAGAAAATTAAGAGGATTTTTCAAAGAGAAGTATATTTCTTCCTCAACACTTGAAGAAGAAAAATGGAGAAAAATTTTGGAGAGAATTCCTTCAATATTTCGGCCAAGAGAGATGGAATGAAGGGGAAGGGAGACTTGTCTTGGTCTTGCCAAAAAGCAAAAGGCAAAAGTAGCATGCCAAGCCTTGATATTTGAAAAAGTTGTCTCCAACTCTTCACCTCCCATGCATGCAATATTATATGGTGTTTTTAACAATTAAAAACCATGGACTAAATTTAATTATCTCAAACATTTTGAGATTAATTAAGCATTACTTGAATTTACTCAAGTCCACTAGTTAAATAATTTATTTAAATTGAGCTCTACAAGACTCAATATAATTTAGTTAATTCAACACTTGAATTAATTTAATTATTTGGACTCTACTAGGTCCACTAGTGTTTAATTAATTCAACACTTGAATTAATTTAATTTAGTCCATAATAATGTTTATGAAAATCACAATTTCAAATACATTATTCACTTGGCCAACTTTTAATTTAGGAACACATTCATAAATTAAAATTTACATTTCTCTCATAGAAGTCATACTTCTATTTTTCTTTACGCTTATAAACTCATTTATAAGCCGTTCAACACATTGAACTATTTCTCCTTTATAGAAGTCATACTTCTAATTTTCCTTACGCTTATAAATTCCTTTATAAGCCGTTCAACACATTGAACTATTTTTACTTCTCAACGGGATCTAGAAAGCTAGTACTTGTGTGACCCTCAATGGTTCATTGATACAACTAGCCGTGGGTTCACATCTCCATGTGATTCGGACTAAACATGTCCTTATATGAGCATACCCCAATTGCTCCATTCTTACTTATCCACTCCTTGATAACAAGAACGTCAGAACTCAAGTCTGATAGTACCCAACCAATCATGTTAAACGCCTAGCAGCATCGCTTACATGATTCCCTAGGTATCAAATGATAGTGCCTGCAAGAACCATTCAATTATGGTTAGCGTACAGTACGGTCCCTTCAACTCATATATCCCGACCGATTCGACAACCATTGGTTTATCGAGAGTTGTCAATGAATCGATACTATGTGTCATGTCGTAGTTGCATCGATGGTGTAATCTATGAAACCTCTTTCATAATTACCACCATACTCTGATCAGAGATTTCAACCTACATACACATGAGAACACATAGGATATCCATACCCGAAGGTAAGCGGTGAATCCCCGACCTACAATGCATCGACTCCTATATGTTTCGACAGAACACCCAATCTTGCCACCTGATGACCCCATGAGAGTCGGTAAACACGTCAAAGTGTAATTCTAGCACATAGAGTCTCAATGTTGTCCCGGGTCATAAGGTCTAATGGTGTACAACCATAAACTAGGACTTTTCCACTCGATAAGTGAGAACCACTTGGAAAGTCCTTTATGGAGGGTTGTTCAGTGCACTCTACCAGGAGCACCTATCTGCATGCTCGGACATCACAATGTCCCTTACCAATGAAACATGGTACTCACATCGCAGATACTAGTCTCGAACTCTAGCGGCCTATATCCTTCTTAGCGGCGGCTGAATCGACTAGGAACTGTTTAGAATATACAGTATTCCAAATATGAGTTTCATGATACTCATCATATGAGCATCTCATATTCTTTCTACTATATGTATATTCAAGGGCTTTATCTATGCAACTAGCATGGATATACAGATAAAGATTTGCCAAAACAATAATTTCAAATATTATTAAAATAAAGATTGCTTATACATAAGTTTCATTGTGAACACTCGGCCAACACTTGGCTCGACGGGCACCTACTCTAACACTTATGGCTGAATGAATGCTAGAGAAACAAAAATTATTGTTCACATGTTCGACATTTTTTAAGCGACTTCTCAATTATTTTTCCTAGTTATGTACCTAATCTGGTGTTAAGGATGGAATCTTGAATATCATGTAAAAGATAGTTGTGATGGCAGTTACTAATCTTTCGAAAAATGCTTGACCAATGCTAAGATTTTGACTTAAAAATTAAAATGATAATTGAAAATCCATCTGCCTTCGAGTTAATAAGCATGCTAATGTGTGAGACTTGGAGTTCCTTTAAATTATGGCGGCACAAGTATTTTACTGCGGATTGTAACAAGCACGTAAAATTGACTTGAATCATATGTATCATAATGTTTCTTGGCTTTTCTGTTGCCGCAGACTAAAAGTAATACCCCTGCAGCTCAGGAGAAATGTATCACTAAGCTATTGCTGTATCATTTTTGTGTCAATCTACCTGTTATGATCCTATCCTATCCTGTCTTCAGATTCATGGGGATGCGAAGCTCATTACCACTTCCCTCCTGGTAGATTTGCGTTCTTTATTTCTTAAAATGAAGTTTATGGGGATTGATATTGTATGTGTTTTTTTACTCTTGAAATGTTTTAAATTTTAGGATAAATTTAATTTCTAGACGACGGTTATTTTTGTTTCTTATAATTGCAGATTGTCAGTGTCCTCTTGCTGGTAAGACAATCAAAATCATTGAAAGATCTTTATTTTGGAAAATTATGTTAATTCTGGAACATATCAAGTTCTTTTCCTTTTGAGAAAAAAAATTACGGGTTTGGCTAGTTCAGAATCAGTTTGCCTCAATATATAAAAAATCACTATTATAATTGTAAGTTGTAGTGATGCGTTATGCGGTGTCACTGCAGTGGGTATGCAATCCTGAATTGCATAAAGTGTATCTTCAGTTGCAATAAGACCTTCTCCCGGTGATTTTTAGAATAAAAAAGTGAATTTTCTGCAGGAAAGTTATCTCAACTCAGATATTGTTCTACTTCATCCTAGAGGATTTTGTTTTCTACTGGGGACACAGGATTTTACATACAAAATGGCTTTACAAGCATGTTCACAGTGTTCATCATGAGTAAGCAAACAGCGAGTTCTCATAAAAACCATAGTTGTTTCACCGGTACAACAACATTATTATCTTATTCTGTGCAATTATCAATTGATTGATATTACAGATATGCGACCCCATTCGGATTGACTTCTGAATATGCTCACCCGGCTGAGATTTTGTTTCTTGGGTTTGCAACAATTGTTGGTCCTGCTATAACTGGTCCTCATCTGATTACACTCTGGTTATGGATGGTGCTAAGAGTCCTTGAGACGGTTGAGGCGCATTGTGGGTACCATTTCCCATGGAGTCTCTCTAACTTCTTGCCTTTGTATGGGGGGTCTGTACTTTGTACTCTTTCATCTTTTGTTGGACTGTTAGATGATTTCTATTAAGTTAATCACCTTTCATCTGAAGTTTCTGCTATGGACTGACAGTGCCGATTTTCATGACTATCATCACCGACTACTGTACACTAAGAGCGGCAACTATTCATCAACTTTTGTTTACATGGACTGGTGAGATCTTTAGTACTCTCTTTTCTAACTTGAACTCTTCAACCAAATATATTTCTGAGTCATAATCTATGTTCATCTTTTAGATAATTTAGGAATATTGAATCATCTACCAACACCTTTTGTATCATTAAAAAGTCTTTGTTGAGTTGTATTTAGCAGAATAAAACACATTTCTACCCTACCTCATTTGTAACTTCATTCTTTGAGCTTGAACAACAAAACCGCGTGCAGGGCAGGGTAACTCAAGCATTATTTGCACCAGAGAAGAGATTCCTTACCTGGCTTTCATATTTTGAACATTGAACTATCTTTTAAGTGCAAGATCTTGTAACCATAATCACTTTGTTAAGCATAACCAAGGGGATATCCATTCTGAATGGTCTGCCTTTTTTCATTCAGTATGATTTAGGGATTCGAGTGAGCAGTTGAACAATCTTTCTGAATTTTGACAAGTGTTTAGTTGTTTTCCGTAAACTTCTATGCATTTACTAGCATCAGAGCTGGAGATGAATTGCAGGTAACCTAATTGATGCCTCAGAGCTACCCTAGACACAGTCCCGGATCTAGAATCTTAGATAATGTATGAATTCACCTTGATTAGCATAGTAGAGACGGTGTCTGCGATCCAGGCCAAACATGATGCCTCAGTGTATTGATTAATTCTAGTGATTGCTTCATCGGTAGGTGATTGGATGAAACAATGTGATTGGTAGTAAACAAGAGTGCTGGTTCTCATTGTAGTGTTTTTTCCAGGATATTCGGTACCGACAAAGGTTACAGAAAACTAAAGGCTCTTAAGAGTGACAGAGAGGAGGCTGACCTAAAGGAAACATAAACATGACCAGAAGACCTCGAGTGTTGGGTGTAACAGGTCGGTTCGGGGGGTTGAAACACATCATCTGACAGGTCGAATTTTGTTCGTCAGCATCTCGCGTGCAATTGCATTTTGTGCCCAATTGCAGTTTACAATTTACGCTTTCTGTATCGTGGAATCAATTCTTGTTTGTTATGAACTGTGTGTCCCCTCTATAACCGCATGAATGAAATTCCACCTTCCTACAGTTTCTGTTGCTCTCGGTATGAAATTAACCAGTTTGGAGATAGTATTATTTTAGTTCATGTATGTTGCAACTTTTAACCTTCTGGGAAATTTGAAATAGTTCCATTCTACTGAACATGGGATAGGGTATCAAAACATCATTTAGGAAAAAAAAAAGAGGGGTCGATTCTTCGTTGCCAGCCTCTCCTAATCACTTTAACTCCAAACAAAAACGGGGTTTCTCCTGCCAACTCGATGGAGGATCCCTAGGTTAGTTTACAATAAACAGGCATGTACCACTATGAGTTGTTCCTCTTTTGAAAATATGGATTCGTTCAAACTTGAAATGGGCATCGAAATCTCGCGGCCGTTGAAGTTAAAGAAATGGAACAAGAAATGCTAATCTTATTTATCGTGAAATATTGAATTAGATCAGATGATATGTCACCCTCTGAGAATTGGAGGGGAAGATTTCTTGAAAAGAAATAACTGTGGTCAACCTAGTATGCATCGTATTTACTAAACAAGGTCTTTATTTTAAATGTTTTTATGCATGGATAGATCAATGCAATTTTTATGCTTTTTTATTTTAATAAAATGCAGAGGGAGAATCAAAACATTGAGGCCAAACTAGTAATCTGGAGTTAACTTGAAATTTTGTATGGTGTCAGGATGTAAACAATAATTTATTCACGTTTATGTCATCTCATTCATGGATTGATTTTTCTAATTATTTACTTTTTTCTATATGTTGAATGATGAAAAATTATAGGGATTTTTTTCCCAATTATAATATGTTTCTTTAAAAATTTGGAGTAAATTGGTTGTACAAGAGAAGAACAAAGATAGAATAATTTTGTACCAAGTGTACCAGATTTGCTCTATTTTCGTGCATATATATATAAATAAAAATGTGGACCATTGTCAAAGTTTTACAAATGAATTGTCAACCTTGTCCTTGATTTCTATATATTTCACAAGTACCCTAAAAGATAGGTGATGATTTTTTTTGTAACTATAGACGGTTTTACACTATGAATTGTCAACTTTGTTCTTGACTTGTATACATTTCAGAGGAACACTAAAAAATAGGTGGTGGTGATATTTTTGTAAATTAAATTACTATGAAAATGACAAAATAAGAATGATAAGTATTTATAAGTTTTGGTGATATGTTCTAAGTCAACTAAAATCTCGGAAATAATAAAATTCAGGAAACAAACATTTTTAGTAGACCGCACTTTAGTAGACCCATAATGCAATAATCAGAAGTTCTTTTATCTCCAGGGTCTACCGAAGAATTCATTGAATTATCTCATAACTTCTATTGTTTACTGAATAAGTGCTTTCGATTGTATTACATCGGATTTGTTCCCTTAACTATTGAAGACATATTATTAGCAAATTCAAATATTAGAGAATGTTCAGAGAATATAAACAAAAGTCATGTTGGCCGTTGAATGTTAGTGCCGCAAGAACTCATTGCTACATATTATTTTTGGAATACGACGTCCAACATGTGGCATCCAATATTATTTCTGATATTGCTTTGACGCGACTGTATTAATGTCTTTTAAATCTGAACGTTGCAAATCCATCTATAAAATGTAATCTCAAGCTTTAGCAAACCCTCTCGATTTATCTACAATCTGCTATCATTCTTTCAAAGATTCAAAGCTTTGTTGCAACATATTCAAGCACACACATGTGGGTGTTCACAATAGTTGTAAAACCAAATTCTTTTAGAGAAAACTTTCTGGAAACAGAAGAAGGAGAGACATAGAAGGATTTTGTCTTTCGAACTTTCATAAACAATTGTTGTGCGATTTACTTTCAATTGAATTTTAAATTTTCGATCTACTACCGATGGTTTGCTGGTTTTCACTTTGAACCTTTACTTATGTTCAAAGTGAAAATCAGCAAAGCACGAGCAGTACAAAGTTCGGTTAGACTCTTTTCACGCTATCTTTTCATTTGTCTACTGAATTTTGAAGGTTGGGATACGATTTCATCTGGTAATATCAGTGGATATATCTTCCAACTCAGAATTAAAAATAAAAATCTGCGAGGTGTTTATTCATCTCTTCTACACACCACCAGCAATCCTAACAAGTGATATGAGAGAGGGTTTTCTCCGTTCAAAGTGAAAATCAGCAAACCACCAGCAGTACAAAGTTCGGCTGGACTCTTTTCACACTATCATTTCATTTCTCTACTAAATTTTGAAGGTTGGGATTCGAGTTCATTTATTAATATTAGTTGAGATCTCTTCCTACTCGGAACTAAAAAGAAAAATCTGCGAGGTGTTTATTCACCCCTCTACTCACAATCAACAATCTTAACAAGTGATATCAGAGAGGGTTTTCTCGACCTTTGAAACTATCAACATCTATGGTATCATTCACCAAGATCCCTATGTTCTCTAAAGAGGAATTTTATGATTGGAGGATAAGAATGCATGTTCTTTTAGTTGCACAAGAAAATGACATATGGTATGTCATCACTAACAGATGTGTCAAGATAATGAAGGCCAACACTGCAGTTTCCGTTACTGATGGAGCACTAAAAATGAATGAAAAACATATCATAATGGACTTCTGATGATAAGAAGAAATTAAACATAGATAATATGGCAAAAAACATCTTGTACAAAACCCTAGCCAAGAAGACTTTCAGTAAGATCAAGATGTATGCCACTGCAAAGAAAATCTAGGAGAAACTTGTCCAACTTTGGGAAAGTAACGATCAAACAAAAGAAAAAAAGCTTACTATTGCAATGCAAAAGTTTGATAACATCAAAATGAAGCTCAAAGAATCTTTGAATGATTTTGATGAAAGATTCAATGGAATCATCATTGAGTTGGAAACTATTGGGAAAGAGTACGCCAACAGGGAAGTAGCATTAAAGATGATGAGATCCCTTCTAAGAGAATGAGATATTAAAACAATCGCAATAAGAGAATCCAAATGTTCAAAAAATTTAGATTTGCATGAATTGTTTGCTGATCTGAATACGACTTTGAGCTTGAGACCAGAAGCGAAGAGGAATCCAATAAATTCATTTGACCAAAGCTCTTATCATTCTGTTGCTAAGCCCATTTAGGAGAGGACTGCAGAATAAATCAGAAATGACGTAATGTAATTTATTTTAAGAAGTTTTCTAGTTCATGAAGAAGAATGATATAAATTTTCAAAATCATAATCGGAATTTAAAAATGAGTCACCTGCCAGTGATATGGATTGTTTAAATTGCGGAAAGACTGTACTTTCATTGCTGAGTGCCTCAACCCCAAGAAAGATGATCATAAAAAGAAGGGACACCAGATGAATGATAAGAAGTCTCGCAAATACTGGAAGGTCATGATTGTTGACGAGATCGAGAGAAAATGGGAATAATCGAGTTACGAGTCCTCTTACTAAAAGAGCCAATCTAGTGACAACTATGTTGAAAAATTTCAATGCTTTATGGTTGATGCTGATCTGGAAACAACCACTGACGAGCTATTTGAATTAGAATCTAAAGAATATACAAGAACTGATCTTGTAAAGCATTCATGACATGGATGAAGAGTACTCAGAGCTATCTCAAGCATTCAAATAATTAAAATTTGAAAGCAAAATCCTAACTGATCATATCAATAATTCCATTTGTACATGAAAGGACAATTTTGAGGATCTCAAGACTGAAGTGAGTAAGTTGAAGACTGAGAATGAGAGAGTAAATGCAGATTACCAATCATTACTGAATGAGAATAATAAAATTAGCTCTACTTTTAAATGCTTGGATTAAGTCTTCTATTTCATTAGAAAATATGCAGGAGTTACAAAAGCAATTGAGAGACATCACATGTCTCGGCTTCAGTAACAATGAAAACACCTCTTCTTAAATGAATACTACATCACTTCTGGATATGTGCAAAAGAAAATATATTCATTTTGTGAGATCCATTACTTTACATGAACATAAAGAACCCGAGATTCAAATTGAAAATTCTTTTGATCAAATGTGTAAAGGAAGGAATTTTGGACTTGATTATATAAATGAGAGGAAAGCTTTTCCGTAGATTGGATCCAATAGTTGATCAGTCTTAGTAGAGTATACCTTAGTGAAGTACATACACAATCGACTTTAGAAAAACAAACTGCCAGAAATTTGAGTGTTGCACTCCCAAGAGCAAGGTCCAGAGCAGGTTGTCCACAAGTAATATAATTCATTGAGTCCGAATGTCGTATCAACAGGAAAACTAAGGTAATTACAAGTTCTGTAAGGTTTAGGAAATTCGAACTACGTAACCTGAATGCAAAAAAGGTTTAGGCCCATTTACTCTAATGACAATTAATGATCAAACAATAATGGTTTGACTTAAAGCTGCAGCGGAAAAAGATTTAAATTACTTTAAAACGGACCTCAGGGCCTAGAAAAAATTTCGGCATGACCTCCCCGTTAGTAGGACATCCCGAAAACTCAAACAACAGTTTATATCAAAATATACTCCAACTAGAGTCATTAAAACAACAACCAAAGTCAACAACCTATAGCCTCACTGGCCAGGACTAAACAGAATTTAAAAGTTACCAAATACTCACCAGATCAAGAATATCATAGAGTCGCCTTAGAACATAACCAGAACAACCAAATATCAATACAGATACACGGGGCATCTCCCCGGAAAATAAAGTACAATACAAGTCTGAAACAAACTCAAGACATACATATAAACTAACTTGGAGACTCCACTGAACAGAACCAAGCAATCCAACCTCAATCCCGAGCTCCACTGGCGGAACCTCGGCCTGATGCTGCAAAACGACTCGGGAGTTCTACCATGGTGTCCAATAACAACCACAGCAGCACCCCATGTAAACAACTGAGGTTAGGATTCTGGTATGAAACAGTTCAACAATAACAACAATAACATAAATCATGCATAATTATATAATAAAATGTAATACGCAATGCATGAAAGGCTCAACGAATAACTGGGATAACAGGAGCCAACAAACGGTACGATAACAACTGGAATAATGCTCGAGAAACAACACAGGGGAGCTACATCGTCATGCAGCTAAACCGTCCTGCCAATTATGCCAGGTATGCCAAGCTGTGCTGAATAACACCCCTGGCTCGGCCTCCATACAGCTGATACGATATAACAGGATGGCACAACAGAACGAACAAGATGACACAATCCCAGCGCTCACCTCAAAAGGCTGCACTAACCATGGGATTGTTCAATCACATCTACAGTATCATGTGTATAGGCCTATCAGCGACACAATGATCCCGAGATAAACAACAGTGCCAGATAACAACGGATATCAACAATGGCTAACAAGAACGATAGAGCTCAACATGAATGTCATAACTGTATGCCCAATGCTAAATGCCAATAATATGTCATAAACATAAACATATATCACAACGAAGGCATTTAACAATTTACAACAACCAACAAGTCATACACCCGATCAATGAAACACAGAATGACAATTAAACATAATTTATGTTTTACCGTCGTATGTTACCGAGCTGTAACATACCTATACCAACTTGACAATCCAATATCACTTCACTTCAAGACTCTCGGCCTAAACAAAACCACAATAAGCCGATCGTGAAAACTACATTCCACACTAATGTCCGATTTGGCACAAAAGAGCATAAAATTCATATCTCGCTCAATATTAACTCAATTCAATATCCGCCAATTGGAAATGAAAGATAACTCGAATATCTAACTTTTTTTAGAAGAAAACATTTTCCAAATCTCAGTAGATAAAGCTCAGAATTTCCAAGAACACACTGCTACTTACGAATTCGCGGACAGAATCTCACACACTGAGCATTTCCAGAAAAACAAGCATAACTTGCTCAATTCTTAATGGAATTTATCGAATTTTATATCATTACGAAGACAACACATAGCTCTACAACTTTCTTTTGAACAAGTCCAGAATCCAAGCGCATAATTGACAAAAACTCGAATTACAGTAGGTGTCCTGCACAGCACCATTTCAGAATTCGATTTGACACATTTTGGTAGAAAAATCATATCAATTCCGTTTCTTATCCAAATTTGATGATTTCAGCGGCTATAGAAAGCTAACAAACAGAGCTACAAGTTATTTTTAAGTCATTTCTACAAATTCAAACTACAAAAGTTGCAGCAACCCAAAACTCTGACCCAAAATCGGAAGAATTCTCGCAGAAACAGAGCACCAGAACAGCAGCTTCGATCTACCCGAATCCTTGCTCAAACTTCGCAATTTCTGACTTGAATCGAAGCTTAGGATGTTAAGAAGACACCCCTTCAGACCGATCGAGATTTGGACGTCGGAAGAAGGAGATATCGCGATTTTCCCGCAGCCGCTACACAAGTGACGGGAATGGGTTTCCTCTTTCTATCCTTTTCCTTCTTCTCTCGTTTCTTTTCTCTTTTATTTGGTAAGTTATGTGTATGTATATATATATATATATTGTGGGGACCCGGGCTCTAACTCAAATCTTTTCGGGATTAATCGGATCTTTATTCAAAAATGTGGGTCAAAATTTTGCTTTTTAATTCAAATGTATATAAACAAGCACAAGATAGTTCTTTATTTTATTTCAATAAACATAATTACATGTCTTGTTCTAATACATTCATACAAACCAGTGTTTAATACAAACTACAACCACAAGTAGTACAAGTCTAGTAAGAAACAACTAGTAATCTTCTGCGTCCGAAGTCACCACGCTATCTCGAACTCATCTCTGTCGTGACCATGATCCTGCCCCACCTGTTGTTATGCACACATATAGACATAACAACAGCCGGAAACTCCGGTGAGAACAAATCCCAGTGTAAAACATGTATGCATGCTAATACATAATCATAATTCATGCATGAAAGCAATAACAATGGGTTCCATAGTCTATGAAACCAATCTATATGAGCATGCAATTCAAATCAAATCATGTCTTGACTCGACTCGACTCTACTCTAGGGATCCCGGTGTGAATAAGACGTCACTGTCTGTCACCTACCCTCCCAATCGGGGTAACTGTACGTCTTATTCCTAGACTTCGGCCCTGTCTGTATCGAATGTCTACAATCGGGTCGAATCTGATCCGAAGCGTCAATACCACCAGACGTCTAGTTTGGCAAGTCTGCCAATGACTTTCCTATCTCAAAGGCTTGAATACAAATCTATAAACAAGAAATCATCATATCAAGAGATTTGAATATAATATATAAACAAATCAAGTTCATATCAAAAGATAAACAACAATTCTAGTATGTGATTTGGTTGGGAAACTCAAATTAAATCTCATTTGAGTTGTGTCTTCCCCAAACAAAACATGAATTATACCTTTCGTCACACAATTTCTGTCGTAGTCGAAGTCTCGAAGACGAATCTGTCAATATCAAATCTGAAATGGAAATGTTGATACATATTCTATCAATCTCGAATCTCAATCAACACATATCCAATTCAATACTTGACCTCGGTACCAATTGACGGCATAACGACGTAATTTCTCAATGCCGGTCAATCCAACTCTCACATATATCAACAATTCATAAGTCTCAACTCATAATCATCATCATAAGCATATAATAGTACTCAAAATCTGCATAACTTAACTCTAAACATGCTGGAAAATAGTTACAATAGCATACAACGTCCGTTCTTTGATCCAGTTGCGTTTCTACGATGTCAATAATCTCAAGAACATATAATTTCAATCATATCCATCTTTCCTCAACTTTTACATTTCAGAACATGTTGAAATTCAAAGATACTTACATCCTCTTGTAGCCCTTGAAGAGAGGAGCTCAAAACCGAAATCGGATTAAAGTTTGGATGTGTAATTCTTTCAAAATCACAATTTAAGAGCATAAGGAATTGAAGCTTCTCCCCACTCTCTCTTATTTCTCAGCTGATGGAAGTGGAGAGAAATGAATCAGCACAATTCTATATATATACCATGCCATGTGTCAACTTGAGAAACAAAGGTGGCTTTCTCGCATACAGCACCGCGGGTGCGCTCCATCTAGACCGTAGGTGCGCTCAAGCTTCGGCAGTCTATTCATTTGCCAAAATCGACGACCGCGGGTGCGGTGTCATTTCTGTAAATAATTTCCAACTCTCTGTCCATCAACCGCGGGTGCACTCTTTCTTGGACCGTGGGTGCGGTGACCCTACTGTAAAAATGACCAATTTTCTGTCCATGCACCGCGGGTGCGGTATCTTTCATGGTGCGGGTGCGGTCTGCCCTTCATTCAAAATTCTAATTTTTCATGTCTCTCCTTCCCCCATCTCATTTATTGCTTCTCATTACATGTCATGCATTCTCATATCTTTGAATATCGCATCAATGAAGACCAATAAATCTCAGGCCTTACATTTCTCCCCCTCTAAGAAATGATTTCCTCCTCGAAATCGCAGGCCATCAATCATATCATAAATGAAAAACATACTCACATCATGTAAACAACTCGGGATATCTCTGTCTCATATCTGCTTCTGTCTCCCAAGTCTCTTCTTCAGTACCATGACGACTCCACTGGACTTTCACTAGCGGAATAGTCTTCGTTCTGAGTTGTTTTTCTTTCCGATCAAGAATCTGTATCGGTTGCTCAGTATAACTCAAAGTCTGATCAAGCTCAGCTTCGTCAGGCTGAATGACATGAGAAGCATCAGGCATATATCTACGCAGCATCGATACATGAAATACGTCATGTATTCCAAATAGAGAAAGAGGAAGAGCCAGTTGATATGCTCGATCGCCAATCTTCTCAAGAATCTCGTAAGGACCGATGTATCTAGGAGACAACTTTCCACGCTTGCCAAATCTGAAAATGCCTCTGAAAGGAGAAATCTTCAAAAACACTCTGTCTCCTTTTTCAAATACTAGTGGTCTACGTCTGATATTGGCATACTTGGCTTGCCTATCCTGTGCCGTCTCCATCCTCTTCTGAATTATCTTTACTTTCTTAGTTATTTCACGAATCATATCAGGTCCAAGTTCTGGTACCTCAGATATATCATCCCAGTATAGAGGAGATCTGCACTTCTTGCCATATAATGCTTCAAACGGTGCCATCTCTATGCTCGTTTGATAGCTGTTGTTGTACGAGAATTCACACAACGGTAGTGAATCTTGCCAACTAGTGCCGAAATCTAGCACTACAACTCTCAACATGTCCTCTAAAGTCTGGATAGCCCGCTCTGACTGTCCGTCGGTCTGAGGATGATAAGCAGTACTCAGGTGTAATGTCGTATCTAAGGCCTGCTGCAAACTGTGCCAAAAGTGTGAAGTGAATCGTGGATCACGATCTGATACGATAGACTTCGGCACACCATGCAATCTGACTACTTCTCTGATATAGGTCTCGGCCATCTGATCGTGTCTGTATGTCATTCTGTATGGAATAAAACAAGCCGATTTGGTCAATCTGTCAATAATGACCCAAATCGCGTCACAGCCCCGGGATGATCGAGGTAACTTTGTCACGAAATCCATGGAAATGTGATCCCATTTTCACTCAGGAATAGATAAACTCTGAAGTAAACCTCCGGGCTTCTTTCTCTCGGCCTTTACCTGTTGGCAATTCAAACACTTAGACACAAATTCGGCAATGTCTACTTCATCTGTTTCCACCAGAACTGTGTCTTTAGATCATTGTACATCTTCCTGCCACCAGGATGAATACTGAACCGACTACAGTGCGCTTCTGACATAATCTGCTGTTTCAATTCTGGAACATCTGGCACTACAATACGGTTGTTCACATACAGAACAAAATCATGTACCTGATATTCAGACTGATGTCCTGATCTGACCATCTGAATCGACTTCTGTACATTCTGATCAGTTCTTTGTGCCTCTTTAATCCTCATAATCAAATCTGGCTCAACTTGAATCGAAGCAAGTCTCAGCGGTCTACTATCTGTGTCAAATGCTAAACCAGACAAACAGCAATTCTCAACTAAATTTGAAACACCTATCGTCGATAAGGATAGGGCATATACCTTTCGACTCAAGGCATCTGCTGCTGCATTTGACTTCCCTGGGTAATATTTGATTTCACAATCAAAGTCCTTTAACAAATCGAGCCATCTACGCTGTCTCATGTTCAATTCCGACTGAGAAAACAAGTACTTTATGCTTTTATGATCAGAGTAAATCTCAAATTTCTCGCCATAGAGATAGTGACGCCAAATCTACAATGCAAATATGATAGCCGCTAATTCAAGATCATGAATGGGGTATCGAATCTCATGTGGCTTCAGCTGTCTACAAGCATAAGCAATCACATGACCTCGATGCATAAGAACACATCCTAGCCCTCTGTGGGATGCATCACAATATACAACGAAATCGCCAGTATCTGAAGGAATCATCAAGACAGGTGCATTGGTCAGCCTCTTCTTCAACTCTAGAAAGCTAGACTCACAGTCTGTAGACCACACAAATGGCGCATTCTTCTGTGTCAACTGGGTAATCGGCTTCGCAATACTGGAGAAATCTTTAATAAATCGTCTATAGTATCCTGCCAGATCCATGAAACTGCGTATCTCTGGCACAGAAGTCGGTCTCGGCCAACTGATCACAGCTTCAACTTTACTCGGATCAACAGAAATACCGTCTCCAGATATGATATGACCCAAGAAGACAACCTGTCTCAGCAGAAACTCACACTTTGACAGTTTAGCAAATAAGCTTTCATTTCTCAATATTTGCAAAACAATTCTCAAATGATTGGCATGCTCAGTCAGATTCTTAGAATACACCAGAATATCATCAATAAAAACAATCACAAACTCATCCAAGTACCTCTGAAAGACACGGTTCATTAGTCCCATAAACACCGCCGGAGCATTCGTTAAACCAAAAGGCATGACAATAAATTCGTAGTGTCCGTACCTAGTTCGGAATGCTGTCTTCGGTATATCAACATTCAAAACTCTGAGTTGATGATATCCCGATCGCAAATCAATTTTGGAATAGACAGATGATCCCTGTAACTGATCAAATAAATCGTCGATACGCGGCAATGGATATTTATTCTTTACCGTTGCTTTATTCAATTGCCGGTAATCTATACACAATCTCATCGAACCGTCTTTCTTACGCACGAATAGCACTGGAGCGCCCCAAGGAGATACACTTGGGTCTGATATATCCCTTGGCTAGAAGATCTTCTAACCTGTGCTTTCAATTCTTTCAACTCAATAGGTGCCATTCTATACGGAGCTCTCGAAATAGGAACGGTACCTGGAATAAGATCAATGCTAAAATCTACCTCTCGAGCTGGAGGTAACCCTGAGATCTCATCAGGAAATACATCTGCAAACTCCCGTACTACTGGCAAATCTGCCAATGCCGGGCTCGATTTCTGTAGATCTACCGAATAGACAAGGAATCCCTCTGCTCCTTTCTACAACAATCTACTCATAGTCAAAGCAGATACTAAGAGAATCCGAGATCTGGAACCCTTACCTTAGAATTTCCATTCTTCTGTCATTTCAGGTCTAAATCTGACAATCTTGTGAAAACAGTCTACGGTGGCTCTGTACTTGGTTAACATGTCAATCCCGACAATACAATCAAAATCAGATAAGCCAAGTACAACACAGTCTAACCCAATCTCATGTCCCTCAAACTGTAGTATACAATGTCTAACTGAAGTTACAGATATCAGACCACTTCCCAACGGAGAAGTAATAGAGACTACAGCAGACAATGACTCGACAGGCAATGCATGTATCAATGCAAAACGTTCTGATATGAATGTATGTGATGCACCTGTATCTATCAATACATAGGCAGGATAACCACAAAGAAAACAGTTACCTGCAATCACATCGTCTGGTGCATCTTTGGCCTGCTCCTCTGTCAGTGCAAACACCTGAGCCTGTTGTCTGGGAGGTTGGCTCACTTGTCTGGCTACCTCTGGCTCGGGACTGGGACGGTGCAGGTGGCGGCTGGAAGGAATGAACAGATGATGCTTTCCGCTCCGGCTGAGTCACTGATGCAGATGACCCTGCACCTTGGAATTTCCGGGCACCTCTCTGTGGACAGACTTTGGCTAAATGTCCCTGTTGCCTACATATGTTGCATCTGCCCATCACTCCCTGACACTGCTCTGTGGCATGTCGGCCTCCGCAAGAACTACAATACACAGCTGAAAAATCCGTACTCTGGCCAGGACCTCTCTGTCGTGACCCGCTGGAGCTCGACGAACTACTCCCTGCTCTCTTGAACTGCTTGCCTTTAGCTTTCAACGAATCTTTCTTGCTACTACTACTGCTTCCACTATCAAATCGAGGAGGAGGTGGTGGAAACTGTGCGGCGGGCTGTGGCGGTCTCTGACTCTGAGCACTATAGGAAGCTCCACGCTGCCTAATCAAGCCAGCCTCTGCTCCTTTCGCTCTGTTCAGTGCATCAGAAAAGGTATTGGGTCGTCCCGTGTTCACCAAAGTAAAAATATCAGGGTTCAAACCATTGATGAATTGATCGGCGACCGCTTCATCATTTCCTGTCACGTGTGGCGCAAATCGGAGCAAAGAAGAAAACTTGGCAACATACTCTTCTATGTTCCACTGCCCCTGTATCAAGTTGGCAAATTCGGCCCCTTTGTCTTTTCGATACGACATTGGAAAGAAACGTTGATAAAATTCATCTTTAAATACTTTCCAAGTAATATCGATACCTCTATGCTCCAGGGCTCGTTTCGTTGTAAGCCACCAACTTTTTGCCACTTCGTGTAATTGATGCCCAATCAACTTCACTCTCCGTTCGTCTGTATAAGCCAGAGATTCAAACAACAACTCTATATCGTCTAACCAGCTCTCACAATCCACTGCATTTTCTGTGCCCTTCAAGGTAGGTGGATGGAATGATTGAAATCTCTTCAATAAGATTTCCATAGGTGTAGCTGCAACATCCATCTGAGTACCTGACGTACTACCCTGTTCTGGCACTTGCCCTGCAGCTGGTTGTGGTATCCTTCTAGGCGGCATAATCTGATTATCAAACAGATTAGTACACAATCTCTACAATCTATCTCAGCCCTCCTCTGATCAAATACCTCTGATCCAGAATCAGTTCTGATTCAGTCTTTACAAGTACATGCTGTGAATCAATTCAGATAACAATACAACATGTAATAAGGAAAGCAATAAATCATGCTAGCACATCAAAAGCAAGGAAGGAGACTCGATCTACCCCGCTCATTCTATTCTATCTCAGTCTACAGAACCTACGGCTCTGATACCACCTGTTGTGGGGACCCGGGCTCTAACTCAATTCTTTTCGGGATTAATCGGATCTTTATTCAAAAATGTGGGTCAAAATTTTGCTTTTTAATTCAAATGTATATAAACAAGCACAAGATAGTTCTTTATTTTATTTCAATAAACATAATTACATGTCTTGTTCTAATACATTCATACAAACCAGTGTTTAATACAAACTACAACCACAAGTAGTACAAGTCTAGTAAGAAACAACTAGTAATCTTCTGCGCCCGAAGTCACCACGCTATCTCGAACTCGTCTCTTTCGTGATCCAGATCCTGCCCCACCTGTTGTTATGCACACATACAGACATAACAACAGCCGGAAACTTCGGTGAGAACAAATCCCAGTATAAAACATGTATGCATGCTAATACATAATCATAATTCATGCATGAAAGCAATAACAATGGGTTCCATAGTCTATGAAACCAATCTATATGAGCATGCAATTCAAATCAAATCATGTCTTGACTCGACTCGACTCTACTCTAGGGATCCCGGTGTGAATAAGACGTCACTGTCTGTCACCTACCCTCCCAATCGGGGTAACTGTACGTCTTATTCCTAGACTTCGGCCCTGTCTGTATCGAATGTCTACAATCGGTTCGAATCTGATCCGAAACGTCAATACCACCAGACGTCTAGTTTGGCAAGTCTGCCAATGACTTTCCTATCTCAAAGGCTTGAATACAAATCTATAAACAAGAAATCATCATATCAAGAGATTTGAATATAAATCTATAAACAAATCAAGTTCATATCAAAAGATAAACAACAATTCTAGTATGTGATTTGGTTGGGAAACTCAAATTAAATCTCATTTGAGTTGTGTCTTCCCCAAACAAAACATGAATTATACCTTTCGTCACACAATTTCTGTCGTAGTCGAAGTCTCGAAGACGAATCTGTCAATATCAAATCTGAAATGGAAATGTTGATACATATTCTATCAATTTCGAATCTCAATCAACATACATCCAATTCAATACTCGACCTCGGTACCAATTGACGGCATAACGACGTAATGTCTCAATGCCGGTCAATCCAACTCTCACATATATCAACAATTCATAAGTCTCAACTCATAATCATCATCATAAGCATATAATAGTACTCAAAATCTGCATAACTTAACTCTAAACATGCTGGAAAATAGTTACAATAGCATACAACGTCCGTTCTTCGATCCGGTTGCGTTTCTACGATGTCAATAATCTCAAGAACATATAATTTCAATCATATCCATCTTTCCTCAACTTTTACATTTCAGAACATGTTGAAATTTAAAGATACTTACATCCTCTTGTAGCCCTTGAAGAGAGGAGCTCAAAACCGAAATCGGATTAAAGTTTGGATGTGTAATTCTTTCAAAATCACAATTTAAGAGCATAAGGAATTGAAGCTTCTCCCCACTCTCTCTTATTTCTCAGCTGATGGAAGTGGAGAGAAATGAATCAGCACAATTCTATATATATACCATGCCATGTGTCAACTTGAGAAACAAAGGTGGCTTTCTCGCACTACAGCACCGCGGGTGCGCTCCATCTAGACCGTAGGTGCGCTCAAGCTTCGGCAGTCTATTCATTTTCCAAAATCGACGACCGCGGGTGCGCTACATATAAGACCACGGGTGCGGTGTCATTTCTGTAAATAATTTCCAACTCTCTGTCCATCAACCGCGGGTGCACTCTTTCTTGGACCGCGGGTGCGGTGACCCTACTGTAAAAATTACCAATTTTCTGTCCATGCACCGCGGGTGCGGTATCTTTCATGGTGCGGGTGCGGTCTGTCCTTCATTCAAAATTCTAATTTTTCATGTCTCTCCTTCCCCCATCTCATTTATTGCTTCTCATTACATGTCATGCATTCTCATATCTTTGAATATCGCATCAATGAAGAATAATAAATCTCAGGCCTTACATATATATATTGTGTATTTGGTTACTAAATAGTAACTCAAGCCTATTTATCCCGGTCTGTATTTATTTGCTCTCGTGTGTTATTTAAACTCTATATGTATTTTATATCGTTAAATTCTCCGATATTCTAAAATACATATTTTTAACACACTTCTAAAATTTATTTGGCATAAATAATTATTTTAATTTATAACTCAATAATTATTCTAATTATGCCAAATTACTGGATAATTATATACAGGGCCTTACACTTCTCCACCCCTTAAAACAAATTTCGTCCTCGAAATTTCTGTTTATACACATACATCTTACACACGATACGAAACCAACAATACATTACTAAGAATCAAACAGATATGGATAAGATGTTCTCATCTTATGTTCTGTTTCCCATGTTGATTCTTCTACACCATGCCTCGACCACTGAACTCGTACAAGTGGTATAACTTTATTGCGTAAAACTTTATCTTTACGATCCAAGATACAAACAGGATACTCAGTATACGATAGAGACGGATCAAGTTCAACCTCATCAGGCTGAATCACATGAGACGGATCGGGCTCATACTTACGCAACATAGAAACATGGAAAACATCGTGGATGCCAGACAATGACTGGGGCAAATCCAAACGATAAGCGCAAGTCCCAATACGCTCAACAATCTCGTAGGGGCCAACGAAACGAGGTGACAACTTACCTCTCATACCAAAGCGAACAACACCTCTAAACGGAGAGATTCTCAGAAACACAAAATCTCCAACTTGAAATTCTAGAGGTCAACGACGTCTGTTAGCATAACTAGCTTGACGATCTTGGGCAGCTTTCATTCTCTGATGAATCAACTGGACTTTATCATGCATTTCCTGAACAATCTCAGGTCCGTCAACTTCTTCTCACCAAATTCATCCCAACAAAGAGGTGATCGACATCGTCTGCCGTACAAAGCTTCAAAAGGAGCCATACCAATAGTCACTTGGAAACTGTTGTTATATGAAAATTCTACCAGTGGTAAAGCTTCCTGCCAACTGTCTTTAAAATCCATGACCGCTGCTCGAAGCAGATCCTCGAGTGTCTGGATCGTACGCTCTGTCTGATCATCTGTTTGAGGATGGTACGCAGTACTCATCGCAAGTCGTGTACCCATTTCTTTTTGGAAACTAGTCCAAAACTTTGATGTGAATCTAGGGTCACGATCTGAGACTATTGCAACTGGAACTCCATGAAGTCTCACAACATTTTCAATATACAGACGAGCCATTTTCTTGTACGAATACGTCCTCTCATACGGAATAAAATGTGCCGATTTAGATAATCTGTCGACAATTACCCAAATGACATCGAAATGACGAGAAGTACGTGGCAAATGCGTGACAAAATCCATAGCCACGTGCTCCCAGTTCCACTGAGGAACCTCCAGGCTATGCAATAATCCTCCCGATCTCATTCGTTCCGCTTTGACTTGCTGACATATCATACAACGAGACACAAACTCAGCTACATACTTTTTCATATTCTTCCACCAAAACTGAGGCCGTAGAATAAGATACATTTTCCTTCCTCCCGGGTGGATACTATATCGAATACAATGAGCTTCTTTAAGGATGGCTGTACGCAATTCAGGAATATCTGGGACAACCAATCTACCATTCAACCGAAGAGAATCATTTGAGTGAATTGAGAAACCATATTGGTGTCCTTGAGATACTAACTCATAAGATTTCAGAACTCGATCATCAGTTTTCTGAGCTGACTTTACAATCTGAATCAACTCTGGCTCAACAGAAATCTGAGATACACAAACAACATTACCTTGGATTTGAAAATCCAACTCAGAGGTGCAAATATCCTCTTGTAACTTAGAAACATGAATCGAGGATAAATTAACGTCAACAACCTTACGACTCAAAGCATCGGCAATGACATTCACTTTTCCCGGATGATACTGGATCTCACAATCATAATCTTTCAAAAGATCCATCCAACGTCTATGTCTCATATTCAGATCTGACTGAGAGAACAGATACTTCAAACTCTTGTGATCAGAATAAATTACAAATTGCTCCTCAAACAAATAATGTCTCCAAATCTTGAGAGCAAAAACGATAGCAGCTAATTCCAAGTCATGAACAGGATACTTAGACTCATGCAGTTTCAACTGACGAGAACCATAGGCCACTACTCTGCCATGCTGCATCAATACACAACCTAATCCTCGATTTGATGCGTCGGTACAAACAACGATTCCTCCAGAACCACTTGAAATGGTAAGAACTGGTGCAGAAGTCAATCTCTTCTTCAACTCGACAAAACATGACTCACATTCATCAGACCAAATGAATCTCTGATTTTTTTGAGTCAGTTGAGTGATAGGTCTAGCAATCTTTGAGAAATTTTCGATAAATCTCCGGTAATAACAGGCTAGACCCATGAAACTACGAATCTCTGGCACATTGGTCGGTCGTGCCCAGTTCAGAACTACTTCCACTTTACTTGGATCGACAGAAATACCATGTTGAGATATGACATGGCCCAGAAATACCACTTATCTAACCAAAACTCACACTTGGATAGCTTGGCGTACAACTGCTTCTTTTGAAGAATTCGAAGAACTATCCTCAAGTGTTTAACATGTTCTTCCTCGGACTTGGAATAAACAAGAATATCATCGATGAATACAATCACAAAACGATCGAGATATTTACGAAATACTCGATTCATCAAGTCCATAAACACAGCAGGAGCATTGGTCAAACCAAAAGGCATAACCAAAAATTCAAAGTGTCTGTATCTCGTGCGAAAAGCTGTTTTCGGCACATCTTCTTGTCTAACTCTCACTTGATGGTACCCTGAACGAAGATCAATCTTAGAATACACCGAAGTACCTTGCAACTGATCAAATAAGTCATCAATCCTAGGGAGTGGATATTTATTCTTGACAGTAGACTTATTCAGTTGCTGATAATCAATACACATCCGCATCGTACCATCTTTCTTCTTGACAAATAGAATCGGTGCACCCCACGGTGAAGAACTCAGACGAATATAACCTTTACTCAACAAATCCTGCAATTGTTCTTTCAGTTCTTTTAGCTCAACAGGGGCTAAACGATATGGTGCTCGAGATATGGGTTCAGTTCCTGGCATTAATTCAATACTGAAATCAACTTCTCGTTCTGGTGGAAAACCAGGATTCTCTTTTGGAAATACATCAGGAAACTCACGGACTACAGGAATATCAGAAATTCGTCGCTCATCTTGCGATAGATCCACAGCATAAACCAGAAAACCTTCATGACCAGAATCTAACAATCGATTCATTTCAATGGAAGAAACTAGAGGAATCTTGGTTTGAGAACCACGACCATAGAAATTCCATTTAGGAGCAAAGCTAGGTCTGAAACGAACTATTTCTCGATAACAGTCAACAGTGGCACGATTTGCAGTCAAAACATCCATACCAACGATACAATCAAAGTCATGCATAGGTAGGACTATGAGATTCAGATATAGAACATTTTCATCGTGAAACAAAACCGCATTGAACACCACATTATCAATGATAATCATTTTGCCCATCGGAGTAACAACAGATAGATTGGAATTCATACTAGTGGTGCGAAGATCATGCGAAACAACAAATGCATGAGAAACAAAGGAATGAGATGCTCCAGTATCAAATAACACTCGTGCTATAAAACCACATAGAGTACAATTACCGGTAATGATAGTACCTGGAGCTGCCTGAGCCTCATCCTCAGTCAAGGCAAATACATGAACAGATGACTGATTTTGTTGACCACCTTGCCCTCTGCTCTGATGCGAAGTGCGACTAGGCTGATGGGAGGACTGTGACGCTGTTGGAATTCTATTACTTTGAGCTCCACTACCTGCCTGGGATGATTTCCCCGTCTTACTAGGACAGACTCTAGCGAAATGGCCAGGCCGACCACAAACATTACAAAACCCTTGAACTCCAACACACTGATTACTTGAATGCTTGCCTCCACAGTGATCACAGTAAGGTCCACTATAGCGATATACCCCACGGTTCCCCGAACTCCCTGAACTCGAAGAACTAGAACCAGGCTTCTTAAATTGTTTCCCACGTGGATGAAGAGATGCAGAACCAGATGAACTGAATTGTTGTCTCCCCGACTGATAATGTTGGGTAGGAGCTCGATTGCCACTCCTCTTAAGACTAGCTTCAGCCTTTTTTGCTATTTCCACTGCTTCAAGATAATTCAGTGGCTTGCCGATAGAAACAAAATGGTGCAAATGATCGTTCAATCCTTCAACAAACTCTCAACAACAGCAACCTGACTTGCAGCAACATGAGGAGCATATCTCAGCATAGCATAAAAAGAATCTGCATACTCCGCAACTGACATATCGCCTTGTTTCAGGTTATGAAACTCAGAAGCCTTAGAACTGTAGAATGATGGAGGACAATAACTCTCCTTAAACTTCAGCTTGAATATATCCCATGATGGAATGATCCTCTGAGCATCTAAAGTCATCAATGTAGTAGACCACCACATTTTGGCACGATCTTTCAACTGATGCACAGCTAATCTCAATCGACACTCTGGAGGATACTCAATCAAATCGAACAATTCCTCAATCTCAGAAACCCATAACTCAGCTTTCTCAGCTCCATCCGAACCATTGAATCCAGGAGGATGCATAGAATGGAAACGCGCAACTAACTCATCCATCCTAAAATGCTCTAACTGATCAGCAGCTTGCTCCACAAAAGTATCATCAACAACCCGGACACGAGGTCTACCACGCCCACGACCTCGACCTCGAGCTAGAGGAATCTCATCAACAGGAATTTCTCCACCTCCCTCCATTCTATACGATAAAACACCAAAACAATTAGAATGGAAGTAAACAGATCATATAATTACATAAGCATGTTTTCAAGTAGCATACACATGCACAACAACCATTTTAGTGCCAAGACTCGAGTGTCCTAGACTCTAGTTCGAGCGTATCCCAGTTTACGCTCTGATACCAAGATGTTAGGCCCATTTACTCTAATGACAATTAATGATCAAACAATAATGGTTTGACTTAAAGCTGCAGCGGAAAAAGGTTTAAATTACTTTAAAACGGACCTCAGGGCCTAGAAAAAATTTCGACATGACCTCCCCTTAAGTAGGACATCCCGAAAACTCAAACAACAGTTTATATCAAAATATACTCCAACTAGAGTCATTAAAACAACAACCAAAGTCAACAACCTATATAATCACTGGCCAGGACTAAACAGAATTTAAAACTTACCAAATACTCACCAGATCAAGAATATCACATAGTCGCCTCAGAACATAACCAGAACAACCAAATATCAATACACATACACGGGGCATCTCCCCGGCAAATAAGGTACAATACAAGTCTGAAACAAACTCAAGACATACATATAAACTAACTGGGAGACTCCACTGAACAGAACCAAGCAATCCAACCTCAATCCCGAGCTCCACTGGCGGAACCTCGGCCTGATGCTGCAAAACGACTCGGGAGTTCTACCATGGTGTCCAATAACAACCACAGCAGCCCCCCCAGTAAACAACTGAGGTTAGGATTCTGGTATGAAACAGTTCAACAATAGCAACAATAACATAAATCATGCATAATTATATAATAAAATGTAATACGCAATGCATGAAAGGCTCAACGAATAACTGGGATAACAGGAGCCAACAAACGGTACGATAACAACTGGAATAATGCTCGAGAAACAACACAGGGGAGCTACATCGTCATGCAGCTAAACCGCCCTGCCAATTATGCGAGGTATGCCAAGCTGTGCTGAATAACACCCCTGGCTCGGCCTCCATACAGCTGATACGATATAACAGGATGGCACAACAGAACGAACAAGATGACACAATCCCAGCGCTCACCTCAAAAGGCTGCACTAACCATGGGATTGTTCAATCACATCTACAGTATCATGTGTATAGGCCTATCAGCGACACAATGATCCCGAGATAAACAACAGTGCCAGATAACAACAGATATCAACAATGGCTAACAAGAACGATAGGGCTCAACATGAATGTCATAACTTTATGCCCAATGCTAAATGCCAATAATATGTCATAAACATAAACATATATCACAACGAAGGCATTTAACAATTTACAACAACCAACAAGTCATACACCCGATCAATGAAATACAGAATGACAATTAAACATAATTTATGTTTTACCATCGTACGTTACCGAGCTGTAACATACCTATACCAACTTGACAATCCAATATCAATTCACTTCAAGACTCTCGGCCTAAACAAAACCACAATAAGCCGATCGTGAAAACTACATTCCACACCAATGTCCGATTTGGCACAAAAGAGCATAAAATTCATATCTCGCTCAATAGTAACTCAATTCAATATCCGCCAATTGGAAATGAAAGATACTTGAATATCTAACT
Organism: Primulina tabacum; assembly: GCF_025594145.1. Taxonomy (NCBI): domain Eukaryota; kingdom Viridiplantae; phylum Streptophyta; class Magnoliopsida; order Lamiales; family Gesneriaceae; genus Primulina; species Primulina tabacum. Next base: position 22,634,419 of record NC_134553.1, on the reverse strand, counting down.
TTTTCTAGAAGAAACCATTTTCCAAATCTCAGTAGATAAAGCTCAGAATTTCCAAGAACACACTGCTACTTACGAATTCGCGGACAGAATCTCACACACTGAGCAGTTCCAGAAAAACAAGCATATCTTGCTCAATTCTTAATGGAATTTAACGAATTTTATATCATTACGAAGACAACACATAGCTATACAACTTTATTTTGAATCACAAGTCCAGAATCCGAGCGCATAATTGACAAAAACTCGAATTACAGTAGGTGTCCTGACACAGCACCATTTCAGAATTCGATTTGACACATTTTGGTAGAAAAATCATATCAATTCCGTTTATTATCCAAATTCGATGATTCCAACGGCTATATAAAGCTAACAAACAGAGCTAGAAGTTCTTTTTAAGTATTTTCTACAAATTCAAAATACAAATGTCACAGCAACCCAAAACTCTCACCCAAAATCGGAAGAATTCTCGCAGAAACAGAGCACCCAAACAGCAGCTTTGATCTACCCGAATCCTTGCTCAAACTTCGCAATTTTTGACTTGAATCAAAGCTTAGGATGTTAGGAAGACACCCCTTCAGACCGATCGAGATTTGGACGCTGGACAGAGGAGATATCGCGATTTTCCCGCAGCCGCTACACAAGTGACGGGAATGGGTTTCCTCTTTCTTTCATTTTCCTTCTTCTCTCGTTTCTTTTCTCTTTTATTTGCTAAGTTATGTGTATGTATATATATATATATATATATATATATCTTGTGTATTTGGTTACTAAAATAGTAACTCAAGCCCATTTATCCCGGTCTGTATTTATTTGCTCTCGTGTGTTATTTAAACTCTATATGTATTTTATATCGTTAAATTCTCCGATATTCTAAAATACATATTTTTAACACACTTTTAAAATTTATTTGGAATAAATAATTATTTTAATTTACAACTCAATAATTATTCTAATTATGCCAAATTACCGGATAATTAAATACAAGGCCTTACACATGCAATCTATGGTTTAATTTTAAATATATGTTTAAAGATTTTTTTATGCATTTAATGCATGATTATTGCATAGTTGGAGTTTATTTTGTGATTATTTTAAAGTTTCATGCATTAGAGTTTTAAGTTGCATTTCACGTTCGAACAAGTAACGGAGACGAGGGATAATCATGTCAAATATTTTTATTAAATAATTAATTTAATTTTTTAATATGAGGTGTTTTAATGGATATTCGAAAATTCGGCTTTGGTGGGTATTTTTACTTGCCAGGTCATATTATTAACCGGTACGCAAAATTTAGCGAATCAGATGACTTTTTGAGGGCTCGAACAATATTTTCAAAAATGTATCTAAACGAAATAGTTTTTGGGAGTATTATTGGGCTTGACGGGTTTGTTTTAATACTTAATGGGCTCAAAACCCTTTTAATCTTTTTAAAATTTAATTTATGGCCCATTAGTGCTTTGTAATTTTATTTAAACCCTACCCTAGCAAACCCTAAAACTAAACACACTAAGTGGCCACCACCATCACCTTCAGCAGCCATTTTTGAACCTTTCTTCAGCAGCCCCTCGGTTTCTCCACAAATTTTCAAAGCAAGCTTCTTCCCCGCTCCTCCGGTGCTAGTCCGACACACATATCCTCGTGTTTTCAAGCGTAAAAATGTTAAGACATGCCTTAAATCATTATTTTTCTCATCTCATGATATGTATGCTGATATATATGTATTTGCATGAGGAACTCTTCAATTTACCTTGTGGCATCTTTTTTGCAAAGGTTTAACACGAAATATGCATTCTCTTGTTTCATACTAACGTTTTTGTGATTCTTGTGAAAGGGGGATGCTGTATTGGGTTGCTAGGGAGCTGATAATGTCGAGAAGGAAGAGGGCTGGAGCCATGGATTGGTTTAAGGGAAGGGTAGCTAGGCAAGTTGCATTCGGTTAGGGCTTGAATTGGGGAGATCGAGAGTTTTAGTGTGTGCAGCTGTGCATGGCTCAATCCCAACCAAGGAGCCGACCCTCTTGGGTCTTTGACAGGGCTAGGAGAGGGTTGTGAGTGGCTGGTCGGGGTCCATAAGTTGTTCGAAGGGCATAGTACTAGGTTTGTTCTCAGGTGGTTCGAATGGAGGATAGGTGTGAATGATGCAGGTAAGCATGTTGATGAGGAGGCTGGAGTTGCCGAAGTCTGAGTCGGCAAAGCTGGAAGTACGTACATGAATCCGAGGATCACATTTTCCACACATCATGTTTTTGAGTTAAAAGTAGACATTATCATTTTTATACGCTTTGTTTTGTCATGTTGATGATTACCAGGATTTTTACTTGTTTTATATTTACCTACATCTAGGATGGACGAGTTGGCGATAATTTTTAAATTGCAGTATTTTATCTGTTATATGATTACGATTAATTTTTTTAAAGGCATATTTTTCAACATTATTACATGCATGCATAATTTTTAAGAATTTACAAAAATTGAGCTTGTCAAAAAATATTTGTAGCATTTTTAAGTAGTAGATGTTTCAGTTGGTATAAGAGCAAGGGTCCTGTATTGGGTTTTGCCACCGCCAGCTTCTGCAGCTCAGTCATCAAGCTTCAAGTCTGTAAGCTTTTATGTTCTAAATGTTTTAAATAGTTAATTTCTATCACTTGCATGATTACATGATGGATGTTTTACAGCGATTTTCATAACATATTTAGGTGCTTTCATTATTTATGGATTAAATATTTTGAAAACTATATTAAATTGCATGATGGGTTACGTTTAGAATTTGGTTTGTATTTAGATATCATGCCTCGCAGACGCGCACCTAGCACAAACCGTCATGACGATACCCCTGGAGACGATAGGGGCTTTCCTCCACCACCACCGCCATTGGATGAAGCTAATCGAGTTCTCGAGGGCATGGATAGACTTCTGGAACAAGTGCAGCAGGCTCGTTGCTCTCAAACAGACATTTATGAGCAGTTTCTATGACTCAACCCGAAGGAGTTCGGGGGTACTATTGACCCTTTCGTTGCGGAGGGTTGAATTCGATCTTTGGAGCTACACTTCTAGTACTTGCAGATGATGGATGATGAACGGGTCAGGTGCACCACTTATATGTTGAGAGATGATGAATCCCTTTGGTGAGAGGGAGCAACACATGGATTGAACTTGGCTACCCTCACATGGGATCAGTTCAAGGCGGTGTATTACGGGAAGTATTTTCCAGTAGATGTCAGGGTGTCGCCTGACGAGGGAGTTCATGAGTCTATGACAGGGGGACTCTACTGTAGCAGAGTTCATCAGGAAGTTTGATAGGGGATGTCATTTTGTGCCCTGTTATTGTGAGAGATGCCGCCCAGAAGCTAAGGAATTTTATGGATGGCTTGGGACGTTATGCTGATGAGATCGGCGAGCTATGGTGAGGCTACCGATTGTGCTTTTCAGGCGGTGCAGGCCCTGAGGGATATTGATTTTGAGATGCATAGGAAGAGATCCTAGGCCCAGTCCAGCTCCCAGCCACAGAAAAACCAGTTTACAGGGCCGCCAAGGCAGCATGAGCAACAGAAGCCCAGGGACATGTTAGGAGGCCCCAGCATCATAGACCACCGCAGGCGCCCCTGCCAGAGGACAGGCAGCCTTGCAAACAGTGAAACATGTTTCACTTCGGCAAGTGCATGTGGGGGACCTTCGATTGTTTCATTTGCGAGCAGGAGGGTCACAAGGCAACAGACTGCCCTAGGAACAAGGGCTCCACTACTGGCAGAGCATATGTGATGCATGCCAAGGAGGCGGAGGTGGACATGGAGGCGGATTCAACGCTGATCACCGGTAACCCTTATGTTTAATATTTTAATTTATCGCTTTGATTCCATGGGTTATATAATTGTTAGGGGAATTAATTTATGGAATTGATAGTATAGAGTAAATTAAGATGAATGCTCTACTTAGTTGGATTTAAGGAGTGTATTACTTGAATTGAGAATTCTAAGGACCTAATTGTAATGATTGATAATATGAGGACCTAATTGCAAAACTCGAAATTTTACGAGACTATTTTTTAATTTTCTTACTTGATGGGGTTTAATACTTACTTTTCGAAAATTTTACGATTTTATGGGACTAAAATTCGAAATTTTATGTGCCAAGTTGCAAATTTTGAAAATTGTAGGGCCAAAAGTGTAATTTTCAAAAACTTTAAGGGCTAAATTGTAATTAACAAAATTTGCGAGGATTAAATTCGAAATTTTTGTAGAATACTTGGGTTAAATTAGTAATTTTTCAAGGATTTTGGGATAACCGCTGGTAGAAAATTTTCTTATGTTTCAACGCAATTAGATTTGATGGCATGTTTTGTCGTAGGGAAGGATTTATCTTTCAGGTGTAGCCACGTATGCATTGCTAGATTCCGAAGCTACACATTCATTATATCCGAATGTTTCATCAAGCGACTAGTAATCATGCCAGAGGCTATGGATTTGGAATTCAGAGTATCCATTCCATCTGTGGATCAGATGTTTACCTCCCAGATAGTGAAGAAATTGGAGCTTCGTTTACAGAAAAATGCGGTGCAGGCAGACTTGATTGTGCTACTATTGCCGGAGTTTGATATTATTCTGGGTATGGACTGGATTTCTTCTAACGGAGCTGTCAAAGATTTTTGACAGATGTCAGTATCTATCACACAGCCCAGCGGTAAGCAATTTATCTTTGAGGCAGCTAGACATCAGCAGATGCCGCACATCATTTCTTGCATCTGTGCAAGGAAGCTCACGAGGAGAGGCTGCCAGACATTTTTGGCCAGCATTGTGACAGTGTCAGAGCAAGCCAGTCAGAGGCTAGAGGAGGTCGAAATAGCCAGAAACTTCCCCACTGTTTTCCCTGACGACGTTTCAGGCATTCCACCGAACAGGGAGGTGTTTTTTTGTATCAAGCTCATGCCATGTACAATGCCTATATCTAAGGCACCCTACGTCTGGAACCTGCAGAGATGAAAGAGCTGAAGGATCAGATTCAGGACTTTCTAGATAAGGGTTTCATTCACCCTATCTTTTCTCCATGGCGTACCCCAGTACTATTTGTTAAAAAGAAGGATGAAAGCACGCGGCTTTGCATTGAATACGGGGAGCTGAAACATGTCACAGTCAAGAACAAGTATCCATTGCTCGGGATCGAGGATTTATTTGATCAGCTTTAGGGAGCATCGGTATTCTCGAAGATAGATCTCCGATTCAGATTCCATCAGCTGAAAGTAAGAGAGTCTGACGTGGATAAGACAGCATCCAGGACGCGTTATGGGCACTATGACTTCTTGGCGATGCTCTTCGGTCTAACTAACGCGCTAGCTGATCTTCATAGATCTCATGAATCGTGTGTTTCAACAATATTTGAATCATTTTTTCATACATTTCATTGACGACATCCTGATCTATTCAAAGAACAGAGATGAGCACATTAAGAATCTGAGGAATGTACTGCAGACTTTACAGGACAGACGGCTGTATGCCAAGTTCAGTAAGTGAGAGTTCTGGCTATATAAGGTGACATTCTTGGGCCACATTGTATCTCAAGATGGTATAGAGGTTGACTCCAGTAAATTTGAGGCAGTCAGAGATTGGCCAGTGCCTAAGAGCGTGACAGAGATCTGTAGCTTCTTGGGATTGGTTGGATATTACAGGAAGTTTATTCAGGGCTTCTCTTTTATTGCGGTGCCTATGACAGCCTTGACGAAGAAGAATGCCAAGCTCATTTGGGGACCGGAGTGCCAGGAGAGTTTTGATAGGTTGCAGCAGGCACTGACCACGAAACTAGTTCTAGCTATGCCATCAGGGCAATGAGAGTTTGTGGCATATACAGATGCTTCAAAGCTCAGCTTGGGCACAGTGTTGATGCAGTATGATAGAGTTATAGTTTATGCGTCCCGACATTTGAAGGTGCATGAGAAAAATATCCGATTCATGACCTCGAGCTAGCGGCAATGATATCCGCCTTGAAGATATGGAGACATTATCTATATGGGGAGAAGTGCAGGATTTTCACTGAACACAAGAGCCTGAATTACTTCTTCAGAGAGAAAGAGCTGAAAATGAGACAGGGGAGGTGGCCAGAGCTAGTGAAAAAATATGACTGTGACATTAGCTACCATTGGGTAAGGCTAATGTAGATTGCAGATGCCTTGAGAAGGAAGACGGCAATGATTACTCAATTGTTAGTACAGAGACTGTTGCAGGCAGAGATCTAGTGGTTTGAGCTTGCAGTTTATGCTAGAGGCAGTGCCCCTAGACTTTCTACCCTGACAGTGCAGTCGACACTGAGAGACAGAATTCGGGCAGGGATTACTTCCAACGAGCAGTTACAGAAGTGGAGACAGAGGGATGTGGCTAAGGGCCGGAGGTTGTATACAGTCGTGAATGACATAGTCAGATATAGGGACTTAATATGGGTTACTAGCAGTGATTACCTAAGAGAATATATCTTGAGCGAGGCCCACAGCACCCTGTACTCCATCCATCCAGAGAGTACGAAGATGTATAAGGATCTTCAGTCTCTTTATTGGTGGTCGGGCATGAGGCTGGATAATCTGAGTTTCGTCTCCGAGTGTTTGACATGTCAACAGGTAAAGGCCAAGCATCAGAGACATGCAGGGAAGCTGAGACCACTCCCTATTCTCGAGTGGAAATGGAAGAATATTACCATGGACCTTGTGATGGGACTTCCGGGGACAACTGGAGGATATAATGCCATATGGGTGATAGTTGATTGGCTCACTAAGTCATCTCACTTTTTACCAATCAGGAAGACTTTCACCATGACTCAGTACGCAAAGCTGTACATCAGAGATATAGTCACACTGCATGGGATTCCGGTGTCCATCGTGTCAGACAGGGATCCGAGATTCACGTCTACTTTTGGAAGAGTCTGCATCAGGCATTTTGTATTAAGCTGCTATTCAGTACTGCCTTCCACCTGAGACCGACGGAAGTCATAGAGGTTGATTCAGATATCGGAGAAGCTGCTCAGAGCGTGTGTGATCAAATTCCTGGGCAGTTGGAAGCCAAAGTTACCTCTTATAAAGTTCACATACAACAACAGTGATCAGAAATCGATTGGTATGGGTCCATATGAGGCATTTTACGGGAGGAAGTGCATGTCTCCACTGTATTTGGACGAGGTAGGAGAGAGGGCAGAGATAGGGCCGGATATTGTCAGTCAGTCTGCAAAGTTAGTGGTCAAGATCTGAGACAGGATGAAGACCGCTCAGAGCTGACAAAAGAATTACGAAGATCAACGACTCAGAGATCCTGCGTTTGCCGTAAGGGAACATGTGTTCGTGAAGGTCGCACCGATGAAAGGTGTGATGAGATTTGGGAGGAAGGGCAAGCTCAGCCCTAGATTCATCGGACCGCTTGAAATCCTAGAGAGAGTTGGGACACTTGCATACAGAGTTGCATTGCAGCAAAATCTGGCGGGAGTACATAATGTCTTCCATATCTCTATGCTGCGGAATAGCATGTTGAATGCTTAAAATATGCTAAACTATGAGCCGCTTCAGCTGACACCGAACCTGTTTTTCTAGGAGAGACCCACACAGATATTGGATAGAAAGGAGAGGAGGCTCCGAAACAACGTGATCTATATGGTCAAAGTTAAGTGGCCGAATCATTCCGAGGAGGAGGTTACTTGGGAGGCGGAGGCCGAGATGAGGAGTCGCCACCCGGAGTTATTTGGTACGTTTTAATTTGGAGAACAAAATTCCATTTAAGGGTGGGGGAGAGTTGTAATGATGCGAACACGGTTGATCAAACCCCAAGAAAAGCATGGGACCCTTTAGAGTTGCCGGAGGGACCAATCACGAGGGGACGACTGAAGAGGTTCAAAGAAGCATTGCATTGGCTTATGAGCAAAGAAGAAGGATGTACAAGCGAGGTACAGAGTACTGAACGGTTCGTGATGCATGGGAGTAAGTTTGGGAGTCATATGAACATTATTCAAGCATCCACGCAAAGCAAAGCACAAAACTGGACAGAAGACCTCGCGCACATGCGCGAAGACAAGGCGCGCATATGCATGAGCCTCGCGCACATGTGCCAAGACGAGGTTCGCATATGCGCGAGAAACACTGCCACTGAAGTGTTGAACAGAGAACTTCGTGCATATGCACGGAACTAGGGCGCGCATATGCGTGCGAGTGAAAATAATGCAACGTACAGGCAGAGACATTCGCGCATATGCGCGTGCGCGCGCGAGCTCAGGGTGCGTATATGCGCCCCGCGACGCAATTATTTCCTAGTTTAGAATTTTCATTATTTTGGCAACTAGATTTGATATCTTTTGAATATGTAAACATATTATCATGAGTTTTTGGAACTCAATTCAGATCATTATTGATAGTTTATCAAACTTTTGAGTTTTTCTCTCAAACTTTTCAAGGCTTAGCTTTGTGCAAAAATCAAACTTATCAAAGTTTTAACTTTGTGGCAGTTTGTCGATCGTTTCTTACGCGGATTGTCAAAGACGAGTTCTTTGAATGTTCGTTTGAGTATCATTTGTTCTTTTGTGATTGTTTATTACTAACCACGTAGTTTAGGGGTGAAGATCGCGCATTTGCTTGAATCAAAAAGGTCGGGACAACACAACGATTCTTGTTCGTATTTGAATTGAGGACACGATTCGAATTTAATCGTGTTTGCCTTCGTCTTCGTACGAGGAATCATATCATTTGGTATCAGAGCTTTGTCTCGTTGAATTCAAGTAAGTTTATCTTGTTCTTAAATTTTCAGATATGTGTTATTTCTTCGTTCGTTTCCAGATCTGTTTTTGTTCTATCGTTCTTCGTCTTTTCTTGAATCTGTGATTCTCGAAATTTTGTGATTATTTTTTTTCTTGGTGATTTTCGAGTGCGCAATCCTCGTGCAAAAAAAAAAATTACAAAAATTCCAAAATTGACCATTATTTTGTTTTGGTACTTTGTTCTATTTCCTTTGGAGAGTCATATTCAATTGTCTCTCACAGTCAAAAAAAATTCATATATATTCAAATTGCTATTCTACGCAGTCTAAGTGAGTCAATCACAATTGTTCACAAGTTGAACTTGATTGTTTGATATTTCTAAATACGAAGCTTAAGCACACTTTCGAGAGAACTATCAAATTCGAGTGAAAATACTTGAGTGTGAGCGTTATTTCTTTGGAGTGACTGGTGAGTATTTGTTGTGAGCGAAAAAAATAAGAGAGGAGAGACGAGTGAATTTTCTTTGGAGTGACCGTGTGGATTTGGGTGAGGAATATATTTTATTTCTACTAATGTTTTCTTGCAGGTACAAGACCAAAAAGTAAAATGGAGAGGGAGGTAGGAGATAGTTTGAACCAAGGGTTGTCTAAGACTCAAATGGAGGCGTTGTTTGAGCATTTCAGTAGAATGATGAGGACCGAGTTGGAGCCCTTACATGAGAGGTTGGATAAGCTTGAAATTGGTGCTAGTGGGAGTAAGTATAAGCCTAAAGATGTGGGTAGAGGAGGAGAAGATGAGGAATGTGATGTGGGAGGAGATGAGGAGAGCCAAAATGAGAATTGAGGTAGGAACGGACGAGGTAGAGGATTTGGTAGAGGTAGAAGAGAAGCCTACGGGGTAGATATGAAGGGAATAGAGAAGATGGTAACATGGGTAGTATTAAAATGAAAATTCCATCGTTCCATGGGAAATCAGATCCGAAGGCATATTTAGAATGAGAAAAGAGGGTAGAGTTTATGTTTGAATGTCACCACTATTCCGAACAAAAGAAGGTTAGGTTGGCAATGGTTGAATTTCTAGACTATGCTCTTATTTGGTGGGATTAACTAGTGACCACTAGGAGGAGATATAATGAGATACCCATTGAAACTTGGGATGAGATGAAGAGGGTCATGAGGAAGAGGTTTGTGCGCAATCACTAATAAAGGGAGATGTTTAAGAGGCTACAAACTTTGAGGCAAGGAGTAAAAAATGTTGAGGACTACTATAAGGAGATGTAAGTAGTGATGATTAGGGCAAATATCGAGGAGGACAGTCAGGCGACAATGGCACATTTTCTTTGTGGTTTGAACAGGGAGATTCAAGATCAAGTGGAGCTTAGGCACTACTTGGATCTAGACAAGATGGTGCAAATGGCCATAAAGGTGGAGCAACAACTCAAAAGACGAGGAGTTGGCCTGCACCAATCAAACTGGGAGTTCGTCATCTTTTGGCGTCCAAATGTTTCAAAACGTGGTGAAAGTAAAGTGGTGAGCAAGCCCAAGATTGTGACCAAGCAAGAGATGCCAAAGCAAGGAGTGTAAGGTAAATCTGAAACTCCTCTTAATCGTTCTAGGGATATTAAATGTTTTAGGTGTCAAGTGGTGGGTTATATTGCTAGCCAATGTCCTAAAAAAAGGGTGATGATTTTGAATTGTTATGGTGAGTATGAGTCTCAAAGTGAGGGTGATGACGATGGTGATGATGATGAGATGCTTGCATTAGAGGATCCCGATGAGGGATATGAGGCGGTCGTATAGGCTTCAATGGTTGAATGATTGTGCGGAGGTGAAGGTGAACAAACAAGTATTGGTTTCTTTTTCGATTGGGAAGTATATTGTTGAGTTCTTATGTGATGTAGTGCCATTTCATGCTTGTCCTATTTTGTTGGGGAGGTCGTGGCAATATGATAGGCGAGTGACACATGATGGGTTCAAGAATAGATATTCATTTGTATTGAAGAAGGAATCCATTGTATTACTTCCTTTGTCTCCAAATCAAGTGTTGGAGGACCAATTGAAAAAAAAGAAGAGAGATGAGGCCAAAAAAAGAGTGAACGAAAAAGTGAGATGGCATTTGAAAGAAAAGATGAGATGACTGAAAAAAAGAGTGATCAAAAGGGTGAGACGGCAGTACAACAAAAAAAAAGAGAGGAAAGAAAATGAGGGGAAAGAAAATGAGAGGAAAGTGGCCAAGAAAAAAACATATATGAACCAAAAGAGTGAGTTGAAACATATGTTGCACACACATGAACCACTTGTGTTGATTCTTTACAAGGAGATCTTCCTTAACACAAGTGATATAGCCGGGTCCCTTCCGAGCATTGTTGTTTCACTTTTGCAGGAGTTTGATGATATATTTCCGGAGGAGCTACCGCAAAGACCACCACCATTGAGGGGGATTGAGCATCAAATTGACTTTGTGCACGGAAGTGCATTACCAAATCGCCCATCTTATAGAATCAATCCGGAGGAGACTAAGAAGCTTCAATGGCAGGTAAGTGAGTTGTTAGATAGGGTTTTGTGCGTGAGTCCATGTCTCCATTTGATGTTCCTGTTTTGTTAGTTCCTAAGAAAGATGGCTCATGGAGTATGTGTGTAGATTGTAGAGCAATCAATAACATAACCTTAAGTATAGGCATCTCATACCTAGACTAGATGATATGTTAGATGAATTGCATGGTGCTTGTGTCTTTAGCAAAATTGATTTGAATAGTGGTTATCACCAAATTAGAATGAGAGAAGGTGATGAGCGGAAAACTGCTTTTAATACCAAATACGGGTTATATGAGTGGATGGTCATGCCTTTTGGCTTAACTAACGCTCCTAGAACCTTTATGAGGTTAATGAACCATGTATTGCGTGCATATGTAGGAAATTTGTTGTGGTTTACTTTGATGATATCCTAGTGTATAGCAAAAACTTGGATGAGAATGTTAATCACTTGAGACTTGTGTTAATCACATTAAGGGCTGAAAATTTATAAGCTAACTTAAAAAAATGTGCTTTTTGTACAAGCAAGCTTGTCTTTCTTGGTTTTGTGGTAAGCTCACAGGGGATACAAGTGGATGAGGACAAGGTAAGTGCTATTCGAGATTGGCCAGCGCCTACTACTGTTGGTCAAGTCCGAAGCTTTCATGGTCTTGCAAGCATCTATTGGAGGTTTGTAAATGATTTTAGTACACTGGAAGCACCGATGACGGTAGTAATCAAGAAGAACGTTCCATTTCATTGGGTCGGAGCAAGAGAAGTCCTTTAATACTATTAAGAAAAAATTAATAAATGCTCCTTTACTTGTTTTACCTTATTTTTCTAATAATTTTGAGATTGAATGTGATGCTTCAGGTGTAGGTATTGGTGGAGTGTTGATGCAAGGAGGACAGCATGTTGCCTACTTTAGTGAGAAGCTTAATAGAACAGCGTTGAATTACCCGACATATGACAAGGAGGTCTATGCACTTGTGAGGACTCTTGAGACCTGGCAGCACTACTTGAGGCCTAGGGAGTTTGTGATTCATACGGATCATGAATCCTTAAAGCATCTTAAGGGACAGCAGAAGTTGAACAAGAGACATGCCAAGTGGGTGGCGTTTGTGGAGACATTCCCCTACATGATCAAATATAAGCAAGGTAAGGAAAACGTAGTGGCCGACGCACTATCACGAAGGTACATACTTTTCTCTACATTGGAGTCTAAAATTTTAGGGTTTGAGCATGTCAAGGAGTTGTATGTGCTAGATGAGGATTTTAAGAGTGTGTTTGAAACTTGTATGCATGGTTCACATGAAAAATTCTATTTGCATAATGGGTTTTTGTTTAGAGAAGATAGGTTGTGCATCCCTAAATCATCCGTTCGTGAATTACGTGTTAGGGAGGCCCATGTGGGTCGTTTGATGGGACATTTTGGTGTGGCTAAAACTTTGAATGCTTTACATGAACATTTTTTTTGGCCACATATGAAGCGTGATGTTGAACGAGTGTGTGATAAGTGCATAACTTGTAGGCAAGCTAAGTTTAGAACACAACCACATAGATTGTATACGCCACTTCCCGTCCCTAGCAAGTGAACCTTGGGTTGATATTTCTATGCAATTTGTTTTAGGGTTACCTAGGACAAAGAAGGGGAGGGATTCTATATTTGTTGTTGTGGATAGTTTTCTAAAATGGCACATTTTATAGCTTGTCATAAAACTGATGATGCTTCTAACATTGCAGATTTATTCTTTAGTGAAGTAGTTAGGTTGCATGGCATGCCTAGGACTATTGTTTCTGATCGCGATGTTAACTGAGTTACTTTTGGAAGACTTTGTGGGCTAAACTTGGCACGAAATTGTTGTTTTCTACCACGTGTCATCCTCAAACGGATGGACAAACTGAAGTTGTTAATAGAACTTTAGGATCACTTTTACGTGCTATTTTTAAAAAGAACTTAAATAATTTGGAATTATGTTTACCATTTTTTGTGTTTGCTTATAATCGTTGCGTGCATTCTACTACCAATTATTCGCCGTTTGAAATTGTGTATGGTTTTAATCCTTTGACTCCGTTGGATTTGATGACTTTACCTGTGAGTGAAAGGTTAAACATGGATGTCAAAAATAAGGATGAATTTGTTAGGGGTATGCATGAAAAGGCCAAGGCCAACGTCGAGAAGAAAAATTTGGAATATGCCAAACAAGCAACCAAGGGGAAGAATAATGTGGTATTTAAGAAAGGTGATTCGGTGTGGCTCCACTTGCGGAAGGAATGGTTCCCCGAGAAGCGACGTTCGAAGCTATTACCTAGGGGTGATGGACCATTTCAATTTCTAGAAAGGATACATGGCAATGCCTACAAACTCAATCTACCAGGTGAGTACAATGTGAGTTACACTTTTAATGTTAGTGATTTGTCGTTGTTTGATGTAGGTGATGAACAAGATTTGAGGACAAATCCTTTTCAAGAAGGGAAGGATGATGAGAACACGGTTGGTCAAAACCCAAGGAAAGCATGGGACCCTTTAGAGTTGCCGGAGGGACAAATCACGAGGGGACGACTGAAGATGTTCAAAGAAGCATTGCATGGGCTTATGAGCAAAGAAGAAGGATGTACAAGCGAGGTACAGAGTGCTGAAGGGTTCGTGATGCATGGGAATAAGTTTGGGAGTCATATGTACATTATTCAAGCATCCACGCAAAGCAAAACACAAAACTGGACAGAAGACCTCGTGCACATGCGCGAAGACAAGGCGCGCATATGCGCGAGCCTCGCACACATATGCCAAGACGAGGTGCGCATATGCGCGAGAAACACTGCCACTGAAGTGTTGAACAGAGAACTTCGCGCATATGCGCGGAATTAGGGCGAGCATATGTGCTTGAGGGAAAATTATGCAACGTACAGGCAGAGACATTCGCGCATATGCGCGAGCTCAGGGCGCGCATATGCGCCGCACGACGCAATTATTTCCTACTTTAGAATTTTCATTATTTTGGCAACTAGATTTGATATCTTTTAATTATGTAAATAGATTATCATGAGTTTTTGGAACACAATTCAGATCATTATTGATAGTTTATCAAACTTTTGAGTTTTTCTCTCAAACTTTTCAATGCTTAGCTTTGTGCAAAAATCAAACTTATCAAAGTTTTAACTTTGTGGCATTTGTCGATCTTTCTTACTCGGATTGTCAAAGACGAGTTCTTTGAAGGTTCGTTTGAGTATCGGTTGTTCTTTTGTGATCGTTTATTACTAAACCACGTAGTTTAGGGGTGAAGATCGCGCATTTGCTTAAATCAAAAAGGTCGGGACAACACAATGATTATTGTTCGTATTTGAATTGAGGACGCGATTCGACTTTAATCACCTTCCTCTTCGTATGAGGAATCATATCATGTAAGCTTTAGGAAATTCGAACTACGTAACCTGAATGCATGCAATATAGGGTTTTATTTAAAATATGTGTTTAAGGATTTTTTATGCATTTAATGCTTGATTATTGCATGGTTAGTGTTTATTTCATGATTATTTTAAAGTTTCATGCATTAGGGTTTTAAGTTGCATTTCGTGCTCGAACGAGTAATGAAGACCGAGGATAATTAAGAAATTTTTTTAATTAAATAATTATTTTGAATTGTTTAATATTAGGTGTTTTTAATGGATATTTCAAAAATTAGGCTTTGACGGTTATTTTTTTACTCGTCGGATCATATTTTTAACCGGTACTCAAAATTTAGCGAATCAGAGAACTTTTTGATGGCTCGGGAAATATTTTTAAAAACGTACCAAAACAAAATATTTTTCGGGAGTGTTATTGGGCTTGAAGGGTTTTTTAATGCTTAATGAGCTTAAAATCCTTTTAATTCTTTTAAAATTTAATGTAGGGCCCATTAGTGCTTTGTAATTTTATTTAAACCATACCCTAGAAATCCTAAACCTAAACACACTGAGTGGCCGCCCCTCCCCTTCATCAGCAGCCATTTTTGAACCTTTCTTCGGTAGCCCCTCGGTTCTTCCCCAAATTTTCAATGCAAGCTTCTTCCCCGCTTCTCCGGTGCTAGTCCGACGCTCGTATCCTTGAGTTTTCAAGCATAAAAATTTTAATGCACGCCTTGTATCATTATTTTTCTCATCATTCATGCTATGTATGCTGATATATATGTATTTGCATGAGGAAATCTTCGATTTACCTTGTGGCATCATTTTTGCAAAGGCTTGACACGAAATATGCATTCTCTTTTTTCATGCTCACGTTTATGTGATTCTTGTGCAAGGGAGCTGCTGTCATGGGTTTTTATGGAGCTAATAATGTCGAGAAAGAAGAGTGTTGAGGGCTGGAGTCATGGCTTGGTCGAAGGGAAGGGTAGCTAGAAGAGTTGGGTTCGGTTAGTGCTTGAATTGGGGAGATCGAGAGTTTTAGTGTGTGCAGCTGTGCATGTCTCGATAACAGCCAAGGAGCCAACCCTCTTGGGTCCGAATCTCGTCTGAATCATCATTTTTCAGGACTCTTCAGCATAAGTTCCTTGGCTTTGACATGACATTTAGTACATGTCGCTATTCTTGGATCCAGAGGGGTGTGACAGGTCTAGGAGAGGACTGTGGGTGGCTGGTCGAGGTCCATATGCTGTTCGAAGGGCATAATGCTAGGTTTTTTCTTGGGTGGTTCAAAGGGAGGATAGGTCTGAATGATGCAGGTGAGCATGTTGAATAAGAGGCTGGAGGTGCCGAGTTTTGAGTCGGCAGGGCTGGATATGCGTACATGAACCCGAGGACCACATTTTCCGCACATCATGTTTTTGAATTAGGAGTAGACGATCATTTTTATACGCTTTGTTTTGTCATGTTGATGATTACCAGGATTTTTAATTGTTTTATGTTCACCTACATCTAGGATGGTCGAGTTGACGATAATTTTAAACTGCAATATTTTATCTGTTATATGATTACGATTATTTTTTTAAAGGGGTATTTTTCAGCAGTATTGCATGCATGCATAATTTTAAGAATTTCTAAAAATTGAGCTTGTAAAAAAAAATTTGTAGCATTTTTAAGTAGTTGACGTTTCAGTTAATATCAGAGCAAGGGTCCTATATAGGGTTATGATAATATTCATATATAATAAATCAAGGTAATCACTTTAAATTATGGATAATTGTAAGGTCCAAAATGCGATAACGTAATCTAATTGCATGCAAATTTAGGAAAAATGAAAAATGGTTAATTAAATTATTTTATTTTCATTAATTAAATGTGTAGGCATGTTTACATGTTTAAAATAAGGTTTTCTATTAGAATGCATAAAATTGTGTTTTAAAGATTATTTGAGACGCGATCGAGGAACAGATACCGGGGACCATAAAGGGAAAATATTCATATTAAAGTATTATTTTAATTATTTATTATATGGTATATTCTATATGTAATTTTCGAAAATGAAGCTTTTTGATGTGTTTTTACGAGCCGAGTTGTATTTTAAACCAGTAATCCATTTTTGATGAAAACAAGGTCTTTTTGGAGGCTCGGTTAATATTTTCGAGAATCTTCCTAAACAAAATATTTTACCTACATTTTAGTGGGACTAATGAGCCTATTATACTAAGTTTATTGTACCTAACTTTCTTCACAATTATTTATATCAAAATATTAAATTTCTAAACCCTAAAAGATTTAAAACCTCGCGCCTACAAGCTCCAAAGACTCTTAGTTTTCTCCTCCATCAGCACACGCACACACCACACGTTTTTGAAGGTTTTTACGTGAATTTGATGGGCAAAAACGCAGCAAGTTCCTGATCCTTGCCGCCAATGCTCCTCGCATCTAAAATTATTTTTCATGCGTGAAATATGCAGATGCACGCCTTAATCTTCCTTCAGTAATCGTTCATATCATATTATGTGTATTTATACTTGTTTGAATAAAAAATATGATACGCTTTCTATTATTTTCGTTTTTGTGGCATATACATGTTAAAACTTGAGTTTCTGTGCTTTTAAATCCATGTTTTTGTTTCACAAAGGGACTGCCATAATAGGTTTATGAAAAGGGACAATTTTTATCATGATTATGGGTCCATAGATGCTTGGCTAAGGGCTGGACAAGAAGGGTAAAAAGGTTGATCGAAATTTTGGGTTGTAGATTAACTAGGGTTTCAGTTTTAGATGGCTTGATGGGGCAGGCTGTGAGCTGCTGTAAGGTCACGTCTAGGGGTCCTAAGGGGGTTTAGTCATGGTCCTAGATGGGTTAAGGGGAACCTGGTCCGAAGAATATGGCTTGTGGGCGCAAGGGGTGGTTGCGCATCATGTAGAGGCCACGTGTTTATGGGCTGTTTTGGTAGGGCATGTAGGGCTTTGTCCAGAAGCTAGCCTAGGGTTCGGTCTAGGTCCTAGGGTGGTTGTATAGGGTTTGGACATGATTGTTAAGGCTAGACGTGAAGGAACTCATGGTTGTTCAAGTTAGGGTTATTGAAACTAGGGCAGAAAAATTCTGTAGGCTTCTATGGTTGTTCTAAGGTGTTAATTGGCTTGATTTGGATTGCATACGGGTATGGTTAGTCGAGGAGCTTAAGTTTACGTCTAAGAAATGTTTATGGGTGTATTTAAAGTGTCTTGTTAAGTTTGGATGGATTTGGATCTTCGTTTTAAGGTCTAATGGTAAATCAGGAATTTAGGATTTCAGGGGCAAAACGATCATTCTACATCTGAAAATGTTAGATGTACAGGCAGTGCCTTAAATGTTGTAATGAAATTTAAAATGTTTATTTTGAAAGATTATTAAATATGATGAAAAATGATAATGCTTAAAGACGTGTTGCATGCTTGGTTTAAAAGAAAAATGATATTATTGCATGTATTTTATTAAAGTGATGGAAACAAGGAAGAATGTTTGGAAGGAAGTGATTTAATTGTGACTGTAAGAAAATGGGGATTCGTGAGGGACGAAGCCCCAGTAAAACCCGTTTATGGGACGAAGACCCGTGGGAACCCAATGACCGAATTTCAATCTGAAGGATATGATGATATGTAAGGCCAATGCTCAATTGAAGGGTGAGAGTGTGACTGATGTCCCCGTTGACTATAGGCCAAAGGACATTATGGAAAAGTGTTTGATGGATCGGTTCTGACACTTGCGAGGGTGCTTCAAACACAATATTCTCAATGAGTTGCAATAGCTCGTGTTCTAAGAATGTAAATACTGATTAGTTAGATCAAGTTTTGTTTTAAACCAAACGAAAATACTCGAAATAATCATTCATTAAGAGAGCTTATTACTTTGAAAGCCTTTTACCTCAGTGTGAATAGAATAACTCAAATACGAACATGAAATGTTCCAACAATATCTCTCTTTTTGATTATCACAAAACTTGAGCAATTAAAGCAATATTTTAAAAAAATTAATACTAATTCTCCCCCTTTTGAGAATAAATAGCATTTAAAACATTTAAGTGAAAAAAAATTTAGTTCGAGGAATAATAAAGCTCTCTCTTAAGAACTGAAAAAAACTAGTTTAAAACATTTTTCAGTTCGAGAGATAAGAAAGCTCCATGTAACGCCCTAGATTCAACGACTTGTCCTCACTGTACCAAGACGAGTTTTTTCAGCTTGCTTATTCACACACATCCTAGGAAACTTTCCAGGGGGTCACCCATCCCGAAAATTGCCCTCAAATCAAGCACACTTAACTTTGGAGCTTTTTATTTGATGATCTATCGAAAGAAGATTCATCTTCTTAATATTAGTAGTATATATCAAATCTTTTAAGCCCTCCTCAACTGTACAGTCCATACCTGAACAGTTTTTGAATCCCACTCCTTCCGGTGTAAGATCGGTTCATTCATGTTCCCTGAAACATCTACTGATTTAAAAGTGCGGAAATATATATATTTTTTAATAAAAGCTTGCATTTTCGAAATAACATTTAAACGTTATGCGCTCTACAGAAAAATATAATATTTAAAAATGATCATAAATATTTGACAGTAAAAATAATGCAGTTTAAAATAACCAAATTCATCCAAAATCATACGTAAACATAAAAGTGTAAAAATTTTAAAATCATCTACGTATGAAAATGTTCTATGCTCTCAAAACTCGTAACTCATAATGCGGAAAACATGCGTTCCTCGGGTCGTGTCACCGCACCAGGTCTGCATACTCAGAGTTCGGCACCTCTAGTCCCCTCATCATCAAGCTCACCTGCATCACTCATGCCTATTGAGTCTAAAGACTCAACACACCCGTACCAGGAATATAAAGCACATATACATGGCATTCAGCAGTGAAAAACACCATACTCAACTTAACTTTCATGAACTTAAAAGCATAACATAAACATGTCGTGTGAAAATCATAACGTGTCAAAGCATGTCTTATCATGTCATCATATACGTATACATTTTCATATAACTGAATTCAGTTCATTAGTTGTGACTTTCGTATCAGCTATATCGTATCAGCTCTATTCGATGGATCCATCTACGTATAACCACGATACCGGGCGGCGGGGAAATCAGTGACAACATTACCCGTACACTGACCCTTGGCCTCAGCTCATCATACCTCATGTCATCGTTTACATATACATCGTCAGTCACAACAAATCCTCATCCTTCAAAAACATCATCATATTCACCATTTAAAAAAAATAAGCGTATACTTAACTTTTTGCTTAAAACCAAGCATGCATCGTATTTAACATAATTTAATAAAAATCATAAACATGATGCGTAAACATTTAAAACATGACAAAATGTGCTCAAGGCTCTAAACCTCAAAATTATCGTTTTACCCCTAGACCTCTAAAATTTGACCCGAAGCTTCCCCAACTCTTTAAAACATCCCAAAACAAATTTAAAATACTTCTTAGACTGTAAACTCGAGCCCAATACAAAACTTAACTGATTCATTTTTAAACTTGGAATGGAGTCCCGGTTTTAACCTGAATCGACTCGAAACTTAACCGAATATTTCCCAAATTTTTATCAGACCTTAAGAACACTATAATGGTCCTAAAAACTAACATCAGACCTTTAAAATTTTGGCTGATAGTCTAGCAAGTTGCTGGAATTTCGGCCCTTCGCAATTATGCCAACCCTAGTACACTACCTCCCAAATTTGCGTCCTAGCCCAGCACCGATGGAACAATCCCCGACTCAGCCTTACCTAGACCACCCTAGGACTCTCGTGAACCTACTGAACCCACGTAATCAATCCCATGAAAGCCACAGCTCACTCCGATTGCTAATCTTCCAAAATGTCTAACCCGAAGCCAAGATCCTACCTTCTCGATACACCGTGCTTGGGGATGGTTCCATCACGTGTTGAACCCTTCCAAGCCTTGTCTTATACCCACCAGGCTCTGGTCTAAGGCTCGGCTAGGTCCTTGCATTGCTGGATGACCCCTGCACGCCGTTTCTCCCAAAAATCGAGCCACCCTAAAGGCACTTTCCTCTCGCTCTTCCAACTGTAGCCACAAGCAACAAAGTCTAATCCCCAATACAACACCTTGTCACCATGTTCAGCCCCTTAACAACCCAAAAACCGCAGCCCCTTGCACAGCATAAAACAAAACATGAGTATCATGCAAGAAACCGAATTATTTTATGTCGAATTCTTCTAAAATGCAAGCTTGATGTGGATCGAAGAATTCCCATACAAATATAATAAAATCAGCATATTTATGACGAGTATGAGGAGAAAATAAAAATACAAGCTTGTCTTAGCGTTTAGATGATCAAAAGCTTGAATATACGCGCGCGGGACGTGAAACGAGGAGGCGGGAGGAAGCTTTCTTGAAGAAATTCTCAATGGCCGAGCTTGCTGGAATTTTTTTGCTGAAGAACACGTGAGGGAAGATGCTGAAAGGTGGGGATGGGCAGCTGATTAGTGGAGGAATAGGTTTAGGTTATGCTTAAGACTTATTTAAATATTAAACATTGTAGTAATGGGCCCTAATTTGTATTTTAAAGGAATTAAAATGGTTTTAAGCGCATTTACCAATAAAACAACCCACACAAGCCCAAAAACATTCCCAAAAATATATCGTTCAGTTATGTTTTTGAAAATATTGTCCGAGAACTCAAAAAGTCCTCGGACTCGATAAAATTTATGTATCGAATAAAAATATACTCTGGCGGGTAAAAATACCCAAAAAATCCCATTTCTTGAAAAAAATACATTTAAAACACCTTATATTAATTCATAAAAATTAATAAGATTATAAAAATAATTTTCCTGTTAATTCCCTGTTCTCTGTTTCTCGTTCGAGCGCGAAATGCATCTTAAAAACCATTATGCATTAACTTTAAATAAGCAATGGATTAAAACACAAATTAATGAAATAAAAATGCATTTAATGCTTTAAAACAATTTAATAAAATACCAAAGAAATTTAATTACTTACATGCATGTGATTCAAGTGGACCTTCAAATTTTTGGGACGTTACAATCTACCCCCCTTAAATTGAATTTCGTCCCCGAAATTCGCTTATCCTCGATAATCAAAAGTTTAGACTCTTAATTTTAGTATCCTAATAATTCACGCTTCCGCTGCGCTACTCTGATAAAATAAGTGTTAAGTTGTCCTTACGTCTCCTCAATCATAATTATTTTGCCTATTGAAATCCTTATTTGAGAATCGCAACTTAGAACGACTTAGTTCTGTTCTACTCAGGCCTCAAATTTTGACTTTTCTCAAAATTCAAATATTAAAAATGGCAGTCCAAACTTATTGCATCTTACTTTCTTTTACTATACCTAGGATGTTCATTGACATATTATATTAGCATTTAGGCAAATTGACTTAAGAAACATTAGCACAAAAATTTACTGATCAATTTTTATCCTCGATAATACACTTAAAATTTAAACCTCTCAATCCCATAATAATATTAGCCTAAGATAGTTGAATTGAATCCTTATATTATGGCACCAACCTTACGTAACTTAACTATTTACAAGTACATCCCCAATATAAAATTGTTGCAAATCTTAATCCTCGAGTAACGTTAATCCATAAAACCAAAAATATACAATATCGATATTCTACCTAATTAATAAAAAAAACCCTTCTAGCATCAGTTACATGTTCAGACTATTCTCTCCCCAATTACAAAATAGTTGAGGCCTAAGACCCTTGGACTATCCTCATTGGAACAAATATCGCATTCTTACGTATTCTTAATGCCTAATTGGTATTAGCTTATAAAACTTAATAAGTTCTCCCCTGTAAAAGATGGATTAACTCTAATAAATCGACTTCACTCATAACCTATAGAATTATAGAATCCCCATATAAAAATTTTAGATTTCTTACTCGATAAAAATCTTAATATTCGTTCATTTGTAATCTATGTTGAACACAACTAATTCCCTTTTTGTTTTTATTTCACCCTTAATTTTCGTACAACCGCATATCCCATAAACTTGTAATTCACTTACATAACCCAAATAGTCTTTAGATAACATAATTCCAATACACATATGTACTTAATTCCAAGTTTCTTAATGGCTTTCAAAAATTCCTCAAGATAAGGTGTTTACCTCAATTCTTATATGCGTCTATCAAAGAACCTAATCATCAGTCATACCCAACCTTCTAGAAAAATTTTAACCCGAGAAAAGATACAATTTTTAACTCTTACGATCATGATTAAAACTTATGCTACATCAAACCTTAATCTCCAAAAATTAAGTTGACTTACTGTCTAATCTTATAACTTAACTAATTGATCAACTTTATCTTAAATTGTTATCACTCTAAATTCCTAATTTGCTATAGCATTATTTCACTAACGCTTAAATTTTTCAAGGCAAAAATTGATTCATCCTACTATGCCCTCGATTACCATTCATTATAGCGGTATAATCAAGATATCTCAGGGCTCTAAATATTCCTTCAAACCTAAATCATCGAAAATTCCTATCATTTCAACCATTCAATTTTCACTTACTTCTAATCTGGTCCCCAAATTTCTTAAAAATTAAAAATTAATTCTTACTTTCCTCGAATAATATCTGATTTTTCCTTAATTTCTAAAATTCCACAATTACCCATAAACTCTTGGTGTTCCTAACTTCATTTTATAGGTTCCTCGTAACATGAACCTCGAATAATTACTTATTTAACCCAAGTGTTCCTTAAAGTTCGAATTCAATTCTCAAAATTTTTTGAATTTACGATTTGGCCCTTAGAGTTCTCGAAAATTTCAATTTTGGCCCTAGAACTCTTCGAAATTGCATTTTTGGTCCCTATAAAATTTTCGATTTTAGCCTCATTAAACCTTAAAATTCTCGAACCTCAGAATTTAATCCCAAAAATTCTGTAAATTCACAAACAGTCCCTTAGAATTTTTTTTTCCGCTTATGTCCTCAAATTATCAGGTCCTTAAAATTCTCAATTCGTGTAATTCAATCCTTAAATCCCACTAGGTAGATAATGCATTCTAAATAAATTCTATGTTTTGTACTCCCAAAGATCGCTGTGGCCTTCGAATCATTAATCCTTACATGGAATCCTCAAAAATTAACTCGACTAGCTACCACGAACCAACAGTAATTTCTTAGAAAATCTACAAGTCCCAAAAGCATTCATAATTTTCATGACAACTTGTGGCCCAAAGAGTAGAACATCAGTACTTACTAACAAAAAAATTAATATTGTCAAGGCCCGTGCTCTTAATTAATATTTAATTACCAAACAACAAGGATTAATTAGTGTAAACCGCGAAAACGAGTTTAAAACGTTCATTTCGGCCTACAGAAATTTCGGTATGGCCTCCTCGTAAGTAGGACATCTCAAAAATTTCAAAACACAACAACAACAATATACGCTCGAAAATAATATCAGGTTCACAATCAACCAAACAAATATCCTACAGCCGCACTGGCCAGGACTAGACACAACATATCACAAATAAAATCCAAACAACATTAAACATAATCATACATCTACACAGGGCATCTCCCTGGCAAATGTATTAAACCAGCATAATATATATAAATATCTGGGATCTCTGACACAAACCAACTGACTACTGGGTACCACTCGCTGACGCTCCACCAGACACGACAAATCCCATGGAATGACCTGCTATGGCATCAAAAACAACCACAATATAAAAGGAAAACATGGGTCGGACCCCACTACGACAAACCAGTAAAATCACAGCGTATATAAAAGACATGTAATAATACAAAGTAAATGCAATGACATGTGATGCATGAATGGTAAAAATGGAATAACGGATGCCAAATGGAGTCCAAACGAATATCATCATCAACAGTAACAGTGGCCACCGGTGCAAAGAATGCAGCATCAAATCGTCGCTCGTCCATGCACGTAGCATTGGGAATGCGAGTAGCTAAGTCGCTCGTCCCTAGCTGTCATCTGGGAATGTGTCTAATCCTAACCCACTCGTCCCTCTGATGACTCAATATATCTCAACAGAATCAACATAAATCTCCGTCAAAGGAGTCAAGGCTCAATATGTTATGCCAATACAATTTATGTATGAATGCAACAAAATAAACATTCATGGCAGATAATAGCAAACAACATTCACTGAATATTCTTACACGCCAATATAAGCGTCATAATGATAGAGGTTTGAGCGTACCTCAACTACAACTTCATGCATGCTGGATTTGTGGTGGAATTGGACTTGAATAAGAATTTTGCTATTGAGCATTAGGTGTTAGAGTAGGTGCCCTTCGAGCCAAGTGTTGGCCGAGGGTTCATGTTGAAACTCTATGTATAAACAATCTTTAATTATAATATTTGAAATTGTTGTTTTTGCACATTTTTATCTGTATACCCATGCTAGTTTCATAGATAAAGTCCTTGAATATACAAATAGTAGAAAGAATATGAGATGCTCATATGATGAGTATCATGAAACTCATATTTTCAATACGGTATATTCTAAACAGTTCCTAGTCGATTCAGCCGCCGCTAAGAAGGATATAAGCAGCTCGAGTTCGAGACTAGTATATACGATGTGAGTACCATGTTTCATTGGTAGGGGACATTGTGATGTCCGAACATGCAGATAGGTGCTCCTTGTTGAGTGCACTGAACAACCCTCCATAAAAGGACTTTCCAAGTGGTTCTCACTTATCGAGTGGAAACGTCCTAGTTTATGGTTGTACATCATTAGTCCTTATGACCCGGGATAACATTGAGACTCTTCATGCTAGCATTGCACTTTGAATTATTTACCGACTCATATGGAGTCATCAGTTGGCAAGGTTGAGTGTTTTGTCGAAACATATAGAAGTCGATGCATTGTAGTCGGGGATTCACCGCTTACCTTCGGGTATGGATATCCTATGTGTATGTAGTTTGAAATCTCTGATCAGAGTATGGTGGTATTTAAGAAAGGATTTTCTTAGATTACACCATCGATGCAACTACGACATGAAACATAGTATCGATTCTTTGACAGTGTTGTACGCTAACCATAATTGATTGGTTCTTGCAGGAACTATCATTTGATACCTAGTGAATCATGTAAGCGATGCTGCTAGGCGTTTAATATGATTGGTTGGGTACTATCAGACTTGAGTTCTGACGTTCTTATTATCAAGGAGTTGATAAATAATAATGGAGCAACTGGGGTATGCTCATAAAAGGACATGTTTAGTCACGAATCACATTGAGATGTGAACCCACAGCTAGTTGTATCATTGAACCACTGAGGGTAACACAAGTGCTAACTTTCTAGATCCCGTTGAGAACGAAAATAGTTTAATGTGATGAACGACTTATAAAGGAGTTTATAAGCGCAAAGAAAAATAGAAGTATGACTTCTATAAGAGTATTATGGGGAATTTAACTTTTAATTTTGAAAGTGTTCCTAAATTAAAAGTTGGCACAAATAAATAATGTATTTGAAAATTGTGATTTTCATAAATATTATTATGGACTAAATTAAATTAATTCAAGTGTTGAATTAATTAAATAACATTGAGTCTAGAGCCCAATATGATATAATTATTTAACTAGTGGGCTTGAGTAAAATCAAGTAAAGTTTAAATGGTCTCATATGTGTTTGAGATATTTAAATAAAAGTCAATGGGCTTTTTAATTGTTACAAGCCAAAATAAAATGCATGCTTAAAGGTGAAGGGTTAGAGGCAACTTTTTCAATAAACAAAGCATGGCATGCACATGCAACTTTTTACTTTTTCAAGCACCAAGAAAATTTCTCCTCCAAGCAATATGGCGGAAACATTCCACCCCATTTTCACTTAATTTTCTTCTTCATTTTTTTGAGAAAATACAAACTTCTCAAAGAAAAATGCTCCAATTTTTCTAGTGAAAAATTAGAGTGGATCTACCTTGTTAGTGATAGGCCTAATTTTAAGAAAGGAGTTCATTTGAGCAAAGAGTGCTCTTGGAAGCTTGTAGGTTGTCTACCATCAAGAGCTAAGTTTTTAACAACTTAGTTGGAGCAAAAAACATCAATCCTTGTGATTTACAGGTAAGAAATTCTAAACACACTATGTATGACATTTTGTGTTTTTGTTATTTGCTACACAAAACTAGAGGTGCTCGGTTTTCTTCATGAAAAGAAAAAAATTTCGAACTTCCATTGCGCTTCCGGGCACCGTAATCGATCCCCTTTCACAAGCACCACACACACTAAAATTTGAAATTTGAAGATAAAAAAATTCAAGGATTTTTGGTCGCCCATTCGTATCTCTTCGCAACCCAAGCCAATGATCGAATATTCGAGATTTTTTAACGCAAAGTCACGCTACTTATGCATGAAAATTTATTTGGATCAAATTATTGAATGTTACACGTATAATTTTTAAAGTTGCGATATTTCTAAACGTATATAAGTCGTGTTATGATTTCTAATGGTACACTGCCAATATAAAACATTAAAGGGCTTTGAATAGTGTCGTTTAGGCATAAGATGATGGCTGGACAGTAGCGTGAGGGCTGTGCAATGCTAGGAAGTCGAACCAAGGGTTTTCATATTAACATCGATGGGTAAGGCTTGACACATAAAGATGAACGACGTCATGATATTGGGTCCTAATCAAACGTGAGACAAAATTTTACGTAAAGGGTTGCATGGAGATGCAATTGGAAAGTACCTTTTAGGAATTATGATTGGGTGATATTATTCGTAATCATAATTTGATAATTAGACCTTATGTACCTACTAAGGAAATGATTTTTCCGTTTTCATTAGAGGGTAGTGAAAAATGTCGAAGCAGTGGGAGTGAAAATTTATGAAGTAAAAGTTCAGACATTATATCTTACTAAATATTTTAAAATAGTCATTAACATTTATCTGTTTTTATTTTTCAGTACAAATTTGACAATATCTTTGATTCGTAACCCGTTATCTGCAATACTCGAAAAACACATTTTAACCGGACCTAATTACCTCAATTGGCTAAGAAACCCAAAAATCATCTTGAATTCAGAAATGATAGCATATACACTCACTGAGTCGCCCCCTGTTGAGGCTCCGACTAGTTGCACTCCTGAGGAATTGAAGACTTACAAGGATTGGTGTGACCATGACTTGAAATCCAAGTGTTATATGCAGGCTTCTATGAATAATGAGCTGCAAAGGTGTTTTGAAGATGCTAAGAGTGCTGCTGACATTTATTTGCATCTCAAAGAGTTCTTATGGTGAGCAAACACGACGTCTTAGGCATGCTTTCGTCAAGGAGATAATCACTTTATGCATGCGAGATGGGGCTTCGGTCCATGAGCATGGCCTAAAGATGATTTGGCTTGTGGACAAGCTCGTTGGCATGGATCTTATGTTGCCATCGGAGTTGACCATTGACGTGTTGCTCTTGTCACTGCCTAGCTCATTTGATCATTTTGTGATGAATTTCAACATGAACAAGCTGGAGCCTACCCTTGAGGAGTTGGTGACCATGCTTGTTACGTTTGAGTCTACCATCAAGAAAGAGAAGTCGGTCCTTTATGTTGGTTCTTCATCTGGTACGAAGACTGGTCCACCTGGGAAGGGAAAGAAGCGTTCTTTCCAACTGTCCCAAGAAAAACCTTCACTTGAAGAGGCAAATTTTTAGTCCCGTTGTGGCAGCCATACTAGTTAAGGTTGACAAGACTGCTGATATTTGTCATCACTGCAAGAAGCCAGGACATTGGAGGCGTAACTGCAGAGAATATCTTGCCCAGAAAGGTTCTGGAAATGGTGTGTTCTACATTGAAGTAAACATTTCAATTAACTCTACTTCTTGGGTATTAGATACAGGCTTGTGGATGACATATGTGTAATGATTTGCAGGTGATGGGAAGAAGTAGAAGACCTAGGGAATGTGAGACCTTTTTGAGGATGGGCAATGGAGCAAGTGTTGCTGCCAATGCTGTAGGAGATCTTTATTTATTATTGAACAATGATTTTAAGTTAATTTTAAAATATGCTTTGTTTGTACCTGATTTGGTGAAAAACATTGTTTCCATTTCTATGCTTGATAAAGAAGGATATTCTTGTTTATTTAGCAATGATGTTTGCAACATTTACAAGACTGAATATTTGATCGGTACAGGTGAACATGAAAACATTCTCTATAACTTAAAATCGAAGATATTCCAATAAACAATGTCCAAGCGATAACAAAAAAAAACAAGTGAAAACAAGATACTCCAAATTCAGGCACAAATATGGCAAGCTCGATTAGGAAATATTTCTCTAAGAAGAATGAACAAGCTAGTGGGAGTAGGCATGTTTGATATGTCTGATATTAATTCTCTCACGACTTGTGAATCCTGTCTAAAATGAAAGATGACAAAAATTATCTTTAAGGGCCATGTGGAGCGAGCCAAAGGATTATTAGATTTGATCCATACCAGTGTGCGCGGTCCACATAGCATCACCACTAAGAATGGACATGCCTACTTCATCACCTTACCGATTATTTTTCAAGGTATGGGTATGTGTATTTGATGAAATACAAATCTGAAGACTTTGGAAGGTTCAAAAAATTCATAAGTGAAGTAGAGAAACAGTTGGTACGAATCATCAAGTCACTTAGATCGGATCGAGGTGGTGAATACTTGAATGTCGAGCTCCAAGAGTATCTTATGGAGAATGGGATTCTCTCGCAGTGGACTCCGCCTGCTACACCGTAGTTGAATGGTGTTTCAGAGCGTCGTAATCGAACTTTGATGGACATGGTTTGGTCTACGATGGGGTTCATGGTGTTGCCTCCATCCTTTTGGGGATATGCACTTGAAACAGCGGCACAGTTGTTGAACAATGTCCATTCAAAAGTAGTTGATAAGACACCATATGAGAAATGGATGGGTAAGCCTCCCAAATATTCTTATCTTAGAATATGGGATGCCCTGCTTATTGAAGCAGGTAGTGGGAGATAAATTGGATAGTCGATCCATTTTATGTTACTTTTGGATATATCCAAAAAATTCAATTGATATTATTTTTGTCATCCCCAAGAAAAAAATGTGTTTGTTTCTAGGAATGCAACCATTTTGGAAAAAGGATTTCTATTGGATAGAAAAAGGATATGATAGAACTCGAAGAGGTTCGAGCGACATCCACAGTTGTAGAACCCACACCCGAAGATCCAAGAGAGGAGATACAAACTCATAGAAGATCCGAGAGAGTCTTGAAACCACATATGAGGTATGATCTACTACTTGAAGAGGGCCATGATGAGCCTAACCATGGATGTGATCCAACAACCTTCAAGGACGCGTTATCCGATTCATCCAAGTGGCTTGAAGCAATGGAATCTGAGATGAATTCCATGCATTCAAACCAAGTGTGGAATCTTGTGGATCCACCTAAGGGAACTATTCCAATTGGGTGTAAATGGATTTACAAGAGGAAACTTGGGGCGGATGAGAAGCTATTGACCTTCAAGGCGCGATTGGTAGCAAAATGCTATATTATGAGGAAACCTTTTCTCCAGTTGTAATGTTCAAGTCTATTAAGATATTGCTAGACATATCTGCGTGGTATGACTATGAGATATGGCAGATGGATGTAAAGACAGCCTTTCTTACATAGTGAGCATATGATATGAAAACATCAGAGATCTATTTATAGTCTAAAGTAGGCATCTAGGAGTTGGAATCTCAGATTCAATGATACAATCAAAGAGTTTTGTTTTACTAATAATCCTGAGCAACCCTGTGTGTATAAGAAGGTCAGTGGGATTGTTGTGACATTCATGGTACTTTATGTTGATGACATTCTACTCATTGAGAATGATGAAGGGATGTTGAAATCAACTAAAACATGGTTAGAGAGTAAGTTATCGACGCAGGACTTGGGTGAATCATCTTTTGTATTGGGGATAGAGATCTATAGAGATAGATCAAGAAGATTTCTTGATCTCACCCAGTCCACATACATTGATACCATCGTTAAGAGGTTCTCGATGAACGAGTCTAAGAGAGGACATCCACCAATGTGTCATGGCGTGTCCCTATATAATTCTATGTCTCCCAAGACTGACGCAGAGATAGTGGAGATGACGATCATTCATTATGCATCTGCAATTGGTAGTATCATGTATGAGATTATATCTACACGTCCTGACATGTCTTTTGCACTAAGTGTGTAACGTCCGAAAAATTAGTCCACGTAAACCACATGCAAAAATATTTTAATTGCTTAATTGTTTTATTTAATTTTTTTTAAATGCTTGCATGATATTTATTATATGATTAAATGTATAATTGCATGATTAAATGATAATATGACATGATTGCATTAAATTAAGGATTTTTCCGAATATTCGATAATAGGCAGGGAAAAGGAGACCGGAGACGACCAAGACAAGGATATGTATTCTTATTTAAATAATGGCAAGACATCCTAATATGATTTAAAAATGATTTAATTTTTCCTAAAAATATTGGAGTTCGTATTATTTTACGAATCAAGCTCGATTTTTCCCGGGAAGCCGGTTTTGGGCAAACAAGGAGTTTTAAAAGATCAAAAATATTATTTTTGGGAAACTTATTTTATAAACTTTTATTATTTAATTAATTAAGTGTTATTGGACCCAATTTTATTAATTTAAGTAGGTCCAATTACCCTTAATCATGCAAGCCCAAACCAAAGCACATTAACATGTTAAATTAAAAATAAATAAGTGATTTAGGTTTTGAAAACACCACAGTTCCTTGCACCATCAGCCGTGGATCACATTGCACACACAATTCAGATTTTTAAAATTTAGGAAGAAAGAAAAGCTTGTGTTCTTCGTCGTCCGGTCGTCCAACGTCGCACCCTCGCCGAAGATCGAATAATCGAGCGTTATAAACGCAAAGACACGTTTTCTAAACCCTTTCAAACATCATACAAATCATAATATGTGTGTTTTAATTGTTTATGATTGAATAAAATAGGTATTCGATAAATTTTATGGTAAAACGTTTATACGACGTTTTTACGCTTTTATGAAAAACGTTTTTGAATCCAACGATATGCTGCCAAGGTAGGATGTTATATGATTAAAATATTACAAAACATGATAAATAATTGAGAAATAGAGGCTGGAAACCGTGGGGCAAAAGCTAATAAGAAGGTCCGTGAGTTTTTAAAAAGGTGTGTGTATGCTTGGGTGGTTCAAGTGACTCGTTGTGTTGCATGGAGGCTTGGGGCTCGACCAGGGCTGGGGGTTGGGTCCTAAGGGTCATGGTCTAGGTCTGGTATGGGTCCTAGGGCGGCTAGGGTTCGAGCTAGGGGCTGGGGAAGAGTCCACGTGAAGTGGTACTCTTCCCCCATGCGCGGCGCACAACAGGGGCTTCGGGAGAGGGCTGCTGCTGGGGCTTGGGCGAGTAAGCTAGGTCCTATAGGGTCTAAGGATGATGGGAAAGGGCTGTGCCAGGGGTTGGAGTGGCTGGGTTAGCCGCTAGCTCGACTGGAAGGGGTTGGCGCAAGGGAAACAAGAACGCGCGCATGTGGTTTTTTGGGTACAGAAGCTTTGTGCGTGGGTTAGGGGATCGGGGCTGGTCTGGGCAAGGGTGGAGCGAGGTCCAGGGATGGTGAGGGTCGTGTGGGCTCGGTGGTGGCTCGGCTGGGAGAGTCCTAGTTGGGTTAGGAATTCTAGAGTTTGCCAAGGACACTCACACACAGCATGCAGATTTTTGGCCAAGTTCCAGGGCTGATTGGGTGAGCTAGGGGCTGGTTCTTTGGGCTGGGCTTGGTCAGGAGCATCCCTAGGTGGGTTGGCAAGGATTTGGCTCAAGGTGGCTCGGGCGTGGCTTGAGTATTTTGGGAGATGGCTCGGTGGTTTCGATTAAGTGTCAATATTTCGAATTTTAGAACAAAAAATTGAATCCATGGGTCCACAGGTGTGGATCATAACTTGGAAGAATAGAATAAATATTAAAAATTCTATGTTTAAAATTTGAAATCAAAATAACGAGTTATCGGAATTTTCCGGGATTTAATCGCCGCACAAAACGTTAATTAACGAATTAATTGAAACGCATAGTTTTAAGCTTTATAAAATTATGGAAAATTAGATTTAAGCTTATATAATTATTAAAAGCCTAATTTTTAAATTTGGGAATTTTATAGTAAGGTTTGGTTTAATTCGGGATTAAAACGCGTTAATAAGTCTTATTTAAAGATTAAATTAAAACTCATCGATTTAAGCCAAATAAAATTATGAGAAAATTCATGTAAGCTTAATTAATTATTTAGAATAACAACATGTCTTTAAAAGTGAGAAAAAGATAAATTTGAGAATTTTTACGTCTAGGGGCAAAACGATTTTTTTACAC
The DNA here is from genome assembly GCF_025594145.1 of Primulina tabacum. NCBI lineage: Eukaryota > Viridiplantae > Streptophyta > Magnoliopsida > Lamiales > Gesneriaceae > Primulina > Primulina tabacum. The sequence continues at coordinate 22,601,437 of NC_134553.1, read as the reverse complement.
TTAGGAATATACTAAACGCTTGGCAGCGTCCCGAAGGATCATAATGCTTGTAAAAAGATATTTTATGATTTATTATGATGATTTTGATTATAATATGTATTTTTACGATTTATGGTAAAGCTGTGCAAATTATACTGTCAAAAATGCTATTTTTGGAAAGCCGTCTTATTTTATGATTTTTAAAGAAAAGGAAAAATATTTTGAGGGATGTGAATTGACTGTGACAAAAGATATGATATATGATATATGATTTGTGGGGGAGCCGTTTATGTTGAGGACGGTGAACTTACAATTTTGTGGGAATGTCGTGAGGGGAAAAGGCCCCAGAGGGAGCCCATGTATGGGAAAAGGCCCCAGAGGGAGCCCATCTATGGGAGAAGGCCCCCGAAGGAGCCCCAACGATCGTATTTCCATGGTGGAGCCTAGTGCACACCCCCAGTGGGCCATGTGGAGCTTAAACTGCAGTCGACCAAAGGATAAAAGCTAGTCACTTTCAAGGATCAAACTTCACCCAAAACGATATATAATTAAAAGCTTATGATAAAAATGATTTTTATGATATATGATTTATGATGATGATTAAAGCTATTTTTAAAAGATTTATTTATGCTCAAAGTTATTTTTAAAATGATTTTACTATTTATGATTTATTTTTAATGGTTTATTTATGTTCAAAAGATTATTTTAAATAAAACTATGATTTTTAAATGCATGCGGATGTATATGTATTATTTGTTAACCATGTTTAGAACGTGTTGAGTCTTTAGACTCACTAGGCTTGTATGATGCAGGATTTGATGATTTTGGAGGCGGTGACGATTGAGTCGATCGAGTGCAGCAGTACACACCCGAGGGCCTTTATGTTTCCGCACTAGCCAGATATAATTATGATTTAAAGATTTTGCTAATGATTTTTATTAGAGATATTTTTATGCTTTATTTTATCGTTAGCCGATCTTTTCAAAGATCGATTTAGGATTTTAATTCATGCTCTTGAGATTTAAATTGATAAATTATTATGATTCATGATTATGTTAAATTATTTTATTCAGTAATTTAGAATTTATGATTTAAGATTATAAAAAAAAATCGAGGTCGTTTCAGTTGGTATCAGAGCCGAGGGGTTTTCCCCAAAGGGTTGTGTACTGTCACTTCGAGAAGCTCAAGAAGTCACGCCTTCAAATATATGAGTTTTTACTGCTTTATATTTATATGCTTAAAATTCTTTCAATGACTATATGATGCATGATATAAATGTTAGTTGCATGCTGCATGAAAATTTTAAAATGCATGTTGGTTACGTGGTTTGGACGACGTATACAGAGATGCCTCCTAGAAGGAATATGCTTAGGACTGATGAGGTTAGACAGGAGGAGAATATTCCACAGCCTCCACCTGTTCAGGATGCTAGTGCCCGTGTACTAGCCGGTATGGCCCATTTTTTTGAGCAGCACGTAGGGAATGAAGCAATGGGTAGGCCAGAGCCAGTATATGAGCGTTTCAGGAGGATGCACCCCGATGAGTTCCATGGCACTACTGATCCATTCGTGGCTGAGGGATGGATTAGATCATTAGAGGTAATCTTTCGTTATATGGACATGGCGGACGCCGATCGAGTTCGATGTACTATCTACCTGTTGAAAGGCGACGCTTCTTTATGGTGGGAGGGAGCGGAGCGAGGAGTGAATATGGCGACTTTGACTTGGGAAGGATTCAAGAGAGTGTTTTATGACAAGTACTTCACATCCGATGTTCGTTCTAGGCTTAAGAGAGAGTTTATGAGTCTCCGTCAGGGGGATTGGACTGTTGCTGAGTTTGTGCAGAAGTTTGATAGGGGCTGTCACTTTATGCCCTTGATTGCCAATGATGCTGCTGAAAAATTACGACATTTTCTATATGGTTTGAGGCAGACTATCCAACGCGATGTGGTGCTTGTCGATCCTGCTGATTATACTACCGCCGTTGCCAGAGCTTTTAGAGCCGAGCAGTCATTGAAGGATATCGATTGGGAGATGCAGCGAAAGAGGAACCGTGCTCAGCAAGCTAATCAGAGTAATAAGAAGCCTTATTCAGGACCTCCTAAGCAACCAGAACCACCAAAACCACAAGGACAACCACCTAAAGGAAATGTTCCGGAAGCTGATGACAAACCACTTTGAAAGGAGTGCAATCGTCCACATTCTGGCAAGTGCATGTGGGGCACCTTCAAGTGCTTCAAGTGCGGGGAGTTGGGACACATGGCTGCGGATTGCACCAAGCCTAGGCAACCCATGACCGGAAGAGTCTATGTGATGCAAGCTACAGAGGATGAGACAAAGCCGACACTACACTGATTTCGAGGTAACCTAACTGTTTAACATTTTTCGATGCTCTTCTTGCATGAAATGTTAAATTGGGTGATGGGATTTGATTGGGATATTGAAGAACTTGGAGGAAAATAGGATGCATGCACTACTTGAGCTGGATTTAGGAGTCGACTTTGAGAAATTTTTGGGTTAGAATTGCAATTTTCAAGATTTTGAGAACCGAATCGAAGAATAACATTTAAGCCAGATGTTTAAGTTTGAGGTGGATAAGAGAATCTAAGCTTTGCAATAATCAAGTAAAGGAAAATTTCGAGGACGAAATTCAATTTAAGGGAGGGAGAATTGTAACGTCCGAAAAATCAGTCCACGTAAACCACATGCATGCAAAAATATTTTAATTGCTTAATTGTTTTATTTAATTTTTTTAAAATGCTTGCATGATATTTATTATATGATTAAATGTATAATTGCATGAATAAATGATAATATGACATGATTACATTAAATTAAGGATTTTTCCGAATATTCGATAATAGGCAGGGAAAAGGAGACCGGGGACGACCAAGACAAGGATATGTATTCTTATTTAAATAATGGCAAGGCATCCTAATATGATTTAAAAATGATTTAATTTTTTCTAAAAATATTGGAGTTCGTATTATTTTACGAATCAAGCTCGATTTTTCCCGGGAAGCCGGTTTTGGGCAAACAAGGAGTTTTAAAAGATCAAAAATATTAATTTTGGGAAACTTATTTTATAAACTTTTATTAATTAATTAATTAAGTGTTATTGGACCCAATTTTATTAATTTAAGTAGGTCCAATTACCCTTAATCATGCAAGCCCAAACCAAAGCACATTAACATGTTAAATTAATTATAAATAAGTGATTTAGGTTTTGAAAACACCACAGTTCCTTGCACCATCAGCCGTGGATCACATTGCACACACAATTCAGATTTTTAAAATTTAGGAAGAAAGAAAAGCTTGTGTTCTTCGTCGTCCGGTCGTCCAACGTCGCACCCTCGCCGAAGATCGAATAATCGAGCGTTATAAACGCAAAGGCACGTTTTCTAAACCCTTTCAAACATCATACAAATCATAATATGTGTGTTTTAATTGTTTATGATTGAATAAAATAGGTATTCGATAAATTTTACGGTAAAACGTTTATACGACGTTTTTACGCTTTTATGAAAAACGTTTTTGAATCCAACGATATGCTGCCAAGGTAGGATGTTATATGATTAAAATATTACAAAACATGATAAATAATTGAGAAATAGAGGCTGGAAACCGTGGGGCAAAAGCTAATAAGAAGGTCCGTGAGTTTTTAAAAAGGTGTGTGTATGCTTGGGTGGTTCAAGTGACTCGTTGTGTTGCATGGGGGCTTGGGGCTCGACCAGGGCTGGGGGTTGGGTCCTAAGGGTCATGGTCTAGGTCTGATTTGGGTCCTAGGGCGGCTAGGGTTCGAGCTAGGGGCTGGGGAAGAGTCCACGTGAAGTGGGACTCTTCCCCCATGCGCGGCGCACAACAGGGGCTTCGGGAGAGGGCTGCTGCTGGGGCTTGGGCGAGTAAGGTAGGTCCCATAGGGTCTAAGGATGATGGGAAAGGGCTGTGCCAGGGGTTGGAGTGGCTGGGTTAGCCGCTGGCTCGACTGGAAGGGGTTGGCGCAAGGGAAACAAGAACGCGCGCATGTGGTTTCTTGGGTACAGAAGCTTTGTGCGTGGGTTAGGGGATCGGGGCTGGTCTGGGCAAGGGTGGAGCCAGGTCCAGGTATGGTGAGGGTCGTGTGGTCTCGGTGGTGGCTCGGCTGGGAGAGTCCTAGTTGGGTTAGGAATTCTAGAGTTTTCCAGGGACATTCACACACAGCATGCAGATTTTTGGCCAAGTTCCAGGGGTGATTGGGTGAGCTAGGTGCTGGTTCTTTGGGCTGGGCTTGGTCAGGAGCGTCCCTAGGTGGGTTGGCTAGGATTTGGCTCAAGGTGGCTCGGGCGTGGCTCGAGTATTTTGGGAGATGGCTCGGTGGTTTCGATTAAGTGTCAATATTTCGAATTTTAGGACAAAAAATTGAATCCATGGGTCCACGGGTGTGGATCATAACTTGGAAGAGTAGAATAAATATTAAAAATTCTATGTTTAAAATTTGAGATCAAAATAACGAGTTTCGAAATTTTCCGGGATTTAATCGCCGCACAAAACGTTAATTAACGAATTAATTGAAACACATAGTTTTAGGCTTTATAAAATTATGGAAAATTAGTTTTAAGCTTAAATAATTATTAAAAGCCTAAGTTTTAAATTTGGGAATTTTATAGTAAGGTTTAGGTTTAATTCGGGATTAAAACGCGTTAATAAGTCTTATTTAAAGATTAAATTAAAAGTCATCGATTTAAGCCAAATAAAATTATGAGAAAATTCATGTAAGTTTAATTAATTATTTAGAATAACACCATGTCTTTAAAAGTGAGAAAAAGATAAATTTGAGAATTTTTACGTCTAAGGGCAAAACGGTCTTTTTACACTTAGGAAAATACTAAAACGCTTGGCAACGTCCCGAAGGATCATAATGCTTGTAAAATGATATTTTATGATTTATTATGATGATTTTGATGATAATATGTATTTTTACGATTTATGGTAAAGCTTTACAAATTATACTGTCAAAAATGTTATTTTTGGAAAGCTGTCTTATTTTATGATTTTTAAAGAAAAGAAAAAATATTTTGAGGGATGTGAATTGACTGTGACAAAAGATATGATATATATATGATTTGTGAGGGATCCGTTTATGTTGAGGACGAGGAACTTACAATTTTGTGGCAATGTCGTGAGGGGAAAAGGCCCCAGAGGGAGCCCATGTATGGGAAAAGACCCCAGAGGGAGCCCATCTATGGGAGAAGGCCCGCGAGGGAGCCCCGACGATCGTATTTCCATGGTGGAGCCTAGTGCACACCCCCATGGGCCATGTGGAGCTAAGACTGCAGTCGACCAAAGGATAAAAGTTAGTCACTTTCAAGGATCAAACTTCACCCAAAACAATATATAATTAAAAGCTTATGATAAAAATGATTTTTATGATATATGATTTATGATGATGATTAAAGCTATTTTTAAAAGATTTATTTATGCTCAAAGTTATTTTTAAAATGATTTTACTATTTATGATTTATTTTTAATGGTTTATTTATGTTCAAAAGATTATTTTAAATAAAACTATGATTTTTAAATGCATGCGGATGTATATGTATTATTTGTTAACCATGTTTAGAACGTATTGAGTCTTTAGACTCACTAGGTTTGTATGATGCAGGATTTGATGATTTTGGAGGCGGTGACGATTGAGTCGATCGAGTGCAGCAGTACACACCCGAGGGCCTTTATATTTCCGCACTAGCTAGATAGAATTATGATTTAAAGATTTTGCTAATGATTTTTATTAGAGATATTTTTATGCTTTATTTTATCGTTAGCCGATCTTTTCAAAGATCGATTTAGGATTTTAATTCATGCTCTTGAGATTTAAATTGATAAATTATTATGATTCATGATTATGTTAAATTATTTTATTCAATAATTTAGAATTTATGATTTAAGATTATAAAAAAAAATCGAGGTCGTTTCAAAGTGTAGTGAGTAGATATAAATCGAACACTGGTCTTCCACACTGGAAAGCTGTGAAATACATACTCATGTATTTGAGAAGGACCGATAAATTGTTCTTGGTCTATTGGGGTGGAGAAATGAAATTGAAAGGTTATACCGACTCTAGCTTCCCAAGAGATATCGATGACTCAAAGTCAACCTCTGGGTTCGTATTCATGATCAATGGTGCGGCTGTCTCTTGGAAGAGTTCCAAGCAAGACAGTACTGCAGATTCAACAATTGAGGCCGAATACATTGCTGCATCAGCTGCAGCAAAGGAGGCTGTTTTGTTAAGAAATTTTGTCCAAGAGTTGGGCATCATTCCTAATATAGTTTTTCAGTCCCGATGTTTTGTGACAACACAGGAGCAATTGCTCAGGCGAAGGAGCTAAGGTCTCATCAGATATCCAAACACGTACTGAGAAAGTACCACATCTTCCGAGAGATTGTGGAAAGAGGATAAGTGTCGATTGACAAAGTCGGCTCCGCAGATAATGTTGCTGATCCACTAACAAAGACTTTACCTGGACTATTGTTCGAGAAGCATTGCAAATCGATGGACTAGAGCGAATAAAACCCTTTTCTAGCAATTCTTTGATTTGATCTTTTAATTCTTTCATTTCACCGGGTGCTAGGCGATAAGGTGCTTTAGAAATGGGTACGGTGCCCGACATTATCTCAATAGAAAATTCCTCCTCACAGTCAGGTGGAATGCCAGAAACGTCCTCAGGAAAGACACTAGGAAAGTATTGTTAGAGTAGGTGCCCGTCGAGCCAAGTGTTGGCCGAGTGTTCACAATGAAACTCTATGTATAAGCAATCTTTATTTTAGTAATATTTGATATTATTATTTTGGCACATCTTTATCTGTATACCCATGCTAGTTGCATAGATAAAGCCCTTGAATATACAAATAGTAGAAAGAATATGAGATGCTCATATGATGAGTATCATGAAACTCATATTTGTAATACTGTATATTCTAAACGGTTCCTAGTCGATTCAGCCGCCACTAAGAAGGATATAGGCCGCTCGAGTTCGAGACTAGTATCTGCGATGTGAGTACCATGCTTCATTGGTAGGGGACATTGTGATGTCCGAACATGCAGATAGGTGCTCCTTGTTGAGTGCACTGAACAACCCTCCATAAAAGGACTTTCCAAGTGGTTCTCACTTATCGAGTGGAAACGTCCTAGTTTATGGTGGTACACCATTAGTCCTTATGACCCGGGACAACATTGAGACTCTATGTGCTAGAATTACACTTTGACTTGTTTACCGACTCTCATAGGGTCATCGGGTGGCAAGGTTGGGTGTTCTGTCGAAACACATAGGAGTCGATGCATTGTAGTCGGGGATTCACCGCTTACCTTCGGGTATGGATATCCTATGTGTTATCATGTGTATGTAGGTTGAAATCTCTGGCCAGAGTATGGTGGTAATTATGAAAGGGGTTTCATAGATTACACCATCGATGCAACTACGACATGACACATAGTATCGATTCATTGACAACTCTCGATAAACCAATGGTTTTCGAATCGGTCGGGATATATGATTTGAAGGGACCGTACTGTACGCTAACCATAATTGAATGGTTCTTGCAGGCACTATCATTTGATACCTAGGGAATCATGTAAGCGGTGCTGCTAGGCGTTTAACATGATTGGTTGGGTACTATCAGACTTGAGTTCTGACGTTCTTATTATCAAGTAGTTGATAAGTAAGAATGGAGCAATTGGGGTATGCTCGAATAAGGACATGTTTAGTCCGAATCACATGGAGATGTGAACCCACGGCTAGTTGTATCAATGAACCATTGAGGGCCACACAAGTACTAGCTTTCTAGATCCCGTTGAGAAGTAAAATAGTTCAATGTGTTGAACGGCTTATAAAAGATTTTATAAGCGTAAGGAAAATTAGAAGTTTGACTTCTATAAAGGAGAAAATAGTTCAATGTGTTGAACGGATTATAAATAAGTTTATAGGCGTAAGGAAAAATAGAAGTATGACTTCTATGAGAGAAATGTAAATTTTAATTTATGGAAGTGTTCCTAAATTAAAAGTTGGCCAAGTGAATAATGTATTTGAAAATTGTGATTTTAATAAACATTATTATGGACTAAATTAAATTAATTCAAGTGTTGAATTAATTGAACACTAGTAGGCCTAGTAGAGTCCAAATAATTAAATTAATTCAAGTGTTGAATTAATTAAATTATATTGAGTCTTGTAGAGCTCAATTTAAATTAATTATTTAACTAGTGGGACTTGGGTAAATTCAAGTAATGTTTAATTAGTCTCAAATATGTTTGAGATAATTAAATTTAGTCGATGGTTTTTTATTTTGATAAAAAATCATATAATATGCATGCATGGGAGGTGAAAAGTTGGGAGACTACTTTTTGAGTTTTCAAGGCTTGGCATGCTACTTTTGCTTTTTGCTTTTTGCAAGTCCAAGACAAGTCTCCTTTCCCCCATTCCACACTCATGTTGGCCGAACTCTCCCCTCAATTCTCTCCAAGTTTTTCTCTAATTTTTGTTCTTCAATTTGTTGAGGAAACATTTCTCTTCTCTTTGAAAAATCCTCATATTTTTCTAGTGCAAAATATGAGGGGATCTACCTAGTTGGTGGTGGGCTTGATTTTGAAGGAAGGACTCAAGAACAAGGAGAGCTTGTAGATTTGTCTTGCATTTGAAGAGCCAATTTGTTTGCAACTTGGTTGGAGCCATCATCAACCTCAAGAGGTTGATAGGTAACGATTTTCTTACACCCTATGTTTGACATAGTTGTGTTTTTGTATTTGCTACATGAAATGAGGGGTGACCGAAAATTTACATGAAAATTTGATTTTTAAAACTTCCGTTGCGCTTCCGGTCACCAGTACCGATCCCCTTTCAAGTATCTGACGATCTCAACATCCTCTAACTTCTGACAGGTAGGAGCATGTACAGTAGTGACACATGCTAGAAAAGCTTGGCAACCTCGTCTCATAAATTTCCTCGCACACGTACAAGAGATAATGTGCGGTATTTGCATGTTCCTTGCCGCCTCAAAGACAAAAGATCTCCCACTAGGCGGTCAAATAGACAATATCCTCTGCCAAAAATCTATCGAAGCTCCATTCACTGATAACCAATCCATACAAAGTATAATATCGAATTCAGGCATAGGGAGTACAACAAGATCTGCCCGAACCACATTTTTATTTAAACAAAGCTCCAGATTGTTCACAATAGTTGTAGTGACCATTTGATCACCGGAAGGAATAGAAACTTTGAAACCCAATCTCATATCCTCAGGTGTAATATTCAATCACTTAACAAAAGTCCCGGATATGAAATAATGTGTAGCTCCTGAATCCAACAATGCATAGGTAGCTACACCTAGAATGAATATCCTTCCTGCGTCGAACACGTTTTTAGATTTTATTTGTATTGAAGCTTAAGGAATTTCTATCATTATTTCTCAAATTTATGTGAAGATTACGCGTTGAACCCTAGCATTCATGAATAATTGCATTTTAACCCTTCAATTTTTAGAAAATTTATTTTTGTCCCCAGAAATTCCAGAAATTTTCAAAAAATTGTAAATTGACCATTTTAAATTTCGGAAATTTCGATTTCGGTCCCTTAAATTTTGGGAATTTCACTTTTTGTCCTTCAATTATCGGAAATTACATTTTAGCCCCTTAAGTTTTGGTTAATTGTAATTTAGTCCTTCCAATTTTTTAAAATTACAATTTGGTCCTAAAATTTTCGGAAATTGCCCAACATGTTCAAAGTTATGATTTTTTCTCCATTTTTGGCCATAAAACTTTTATTTGGAATTAGTACATCCTTTACATAAATTAAGGCTAAAAAATCATGTCCAATTTCTATAGTTTCCATCATAATTTCTTAAGTCCAACGAAGGTAGGACATGCAACCTAATTTCCACTAGGTTATTCTTGATCCCAAATCCAATTCTCATAACCAATTTAACATTTCATGCAATAAAAGATATATAAAAGCATTAAATAACTAGGTTACTGGTAATGAGAGTCGTGTCTGGCTCTTCTTCAGCCTCCTCGGCATGCATAACACAGGCTCTTCCCACTCTACGTGCTTTCTTCTTTGGGCAATCCGTAGCTTTATAACCTTCATCCTTGCATATGAAGCACCTAAAAGTTCCCCACATGCATTTTCCATAATGTAAGCGATTACTCTCCTTGCACAGTGGTCCCTCTATATGTAACGTCCCGAAAATTTAAAGGTTCACGTAAACTACATGCATACAATTATTAAATCCTCCTGTATCTTAATTAATTGTTTTAATTGCATTAATTAATTATGTTGTGCATATTTGCATGTTTAAAATATATTTTTTTACATTATTGCATTAAAATATATTTTTAAAAGGTTATTCGAGTTGCGATCGAGGAACGGAGACCGATGGCTGAAAAGTAGAAAATGTTTTTATTAAATAGTTGTTTTTAATTATTTAAAATATGAGCGATGCTTTTTCTTATTTTTGAAAATAAAGGGTTTTGAGGTGATTTTATACGTCGGGACATAAATTTTATCGGTGTTGGATTTTCAACAAAAATACGAACGTTTTGGCAACCCGGCTAATAAATTCACAAACTTTATTTAAGCAAAATTATATTTAATATTTAAATTAACACTAATGGGCTAAATGGTCCTAATTACATTCTTAACGGGTCTAAGCCTAATTAGTAATTAACTTAGACTATATAATAAGCAAAACCCCACCCCAAACCCTTCACAACCCACGACACTTTTCAGATATCACTTTCAAATCCCTCCCCTAATTATTCACGGCACACACACAAATAAATTGAAAGAAAATTGTGAGTTGCAAGGAAATTCAAGCCATCGTCTCTTCGTCGCCGTTCTTCAATCGCCAACGATTTCTCGTACGTAAAATACGCAAAGGCACGTCATACTTCTCCTTTTCTCATCCATCATATCATACTATTGATTGAATTATTGTATGCATGAAGAACATTATATTTTTTCATAATTTTCGGTCTATGGCATGCATACATGAGAAAACATGATTTTTGAATCCATTAACTTGTGTATTGTTTGGTTAAGGGGCTGCCATGACGTAAGGATGGGTCAAGAGTGGTTTACACCTATTTTAGAGTCACACACACTCACCCTAAACACCACAAAGAATCGGCAGAACAAGAACAAACAACAACTGTGAGTTGCTGTCAAGTGGGGAGGGATCGGGTTTCATGAGGGAGACGCTGGCAGGGTCTTGGCTTGGGCCAGGGCTCGGCCAGCGGCTGTCATGGGTCAGGGTGAGAGTCCTAGCCAAGCTAGGACTCGAGTTAGGGGCTGGGGAAAGAGTCCTAGCCATGCTAGGACTCTACCCGAGAGGCTACCCCCAAGTTGCGCAGGGTTCGCGTGACTTCCAGGAGCTTGGGGCTCGGTCTGTGGTTCAAGGGCTGGGCTAAGGGGATGCACTAGAGTCCTAGGAGGGTTCAAGGGTGGTTGGTTCAAGGGCTGGGCTCGTTGGTAAGGGTTGGGATGCAAATTATAGAGTCCTATTGCCATAAGGGTTCTCGGCCAGCTTAGGGGGTTAGTGAGGGCTCTCGTTTTTTGTGGTTTGGGCTGGGTTCTTGGTGGTCCAAGGGTCCAGTAGGTTAATTTAGGATGTTGGGCAAGTTTTGGTTCGACTTGGTTTGGGGGTAACTCGTGAAAATCGAAAGTTGGCTCGTGGTCGAAATTTAGGTGTCAATTTGAGTTTTTAAATAAAGAAAAATTGGAAAACGGCTCACGGGGGATCGATTCGTGGTCCATAAGGGTTAAAATAATATAAAAAAACTAAATTTAGAATTTAGGAATTTTATATTAAAGTTTGGGATTTTTCGGGATTAAAACACCGTCAAAACAATTAATTAAAGATAAATTAAAAAGTCTAATATTTAAGCTAAATAAAATTATGAAAAAAATTCATGTAAGCTTAAATAATTATTTGGGACATGTTAGAGTCATGAAATCACGAAAGAAGTCGAAATCGTAAAATGTCGAGTCTAGGGGTAAAACGGTCTTTTCACACCCAGAAATTAGTAAACGTCATGGAAGTGCCCTAAATGCTGTTTTTATGATATTATGACTATTTTTGAATGTTTATGAGATGTTCATGATTAATTATGATTTATTTAAATGTCAATGAATTTTTTTGATTTAAGGCTGACATTTAAAAGACATGTTGCATGCTTGGTTTCAAAAACAAAATGTTATGTTATGCATGATTTTTTTAAAGTGATGAGAATATAAATGTTGAAGGAAGTGAGGTGATTGTGACTAATTCGTTAATGATGGCGATGTCATGAGGGTGATGGTCCCAGTGGGAGCCCGACGATCGTGTTTCCATTATTGCGAATATGAGGTTATGAGGATATGAGGTTTGAGGTAAGAATGGGAATATCGTGAGGGGAGAAGGCCACAGAGAGAGCCCATTTATGGGAGAAGGCTCCAGAGGGAGCCCCGACGATCGTATTTCTATTCGATCATGATAGGCCAGGGCCCAGTTGACCGGTGAGAGTGTTGCTGGTGTCACCTGCCGCGCAGTACTGTGGTTACATGTAGATGGATCCATCGACTTTTGAGGTTTGAGTAAAGTCACAATTAACGATCTGAATTCAACAAAGGAAAAAGAAAAGGAAAGGGAAAAATGTTTATGATCATGAAAAAATGTTTTATGTCATGTCATGTTGAGGAAAAAAAAGGAAAATGTTAAGGTTTATGTGATGCCTGTCATGAAAATGTTTATGCTTAAAGTTGATGCATCATTATGAAAATGTTTTATTTAAAGTTCATGCATCATAAAAAGGATTATGAAAATTTTTATGTTTGAAGTTTATGCATTTTCATGAAAACGAAATTTTAAGTACAAATATTTTTCACTGTTATATGTTGACTGTATTACGTATTACTTGCTATAAAGATGATGGTGTGTTGAGTCTTTAGACTCACTAGGTGTGATGGATGCAGGTGAGTTTGAGGGAGGACTTGACGGGTGATTTGACTGGACTGAAGGTGCACACAATCCGAGGACCAGCGCTTCTACTTTTTCCGCATTATGACTTATGATTTATGCTAAAGATTTCAAGACAATTTATTTATGTTTTGAGAGATTTTTGAGAGGTTTAGTATGGGCTATGCTTTTCAAATATTATTGCTTTTTAGGTTGACTAAAACAGCTGACGATTTCATTTTATGACTATTGCACTGGATTTTAAAATGTTAGTTGGATGATGTTTTATTTTAAAGGGTAAAATATTTTATAAAAATATTTTCATGAGGTTTATGTTTATGGCCGAAAATTGAGTGTTTATAAAAAAAATAAAATTCTAGTACTTTGAAAGCAATAAAAAGGACAGACGTTTCAGTTGGTATCAGAGCAAAGGTCCTGTAAAGGGTTGTGCCACCATCAGCGCCAGAAAGATCAGTCGTCAAGCCTCAAAGTTGTAAGTTTTTACATGCTTTATATGATTTATATGTTGTCACCTGCATGACTACATGAATTATATGTTCACGTCACATGTTTAACGGCTTCATGATAATATATGATTTATATGCTTTGGAATTTTTTTATATGTGATACGATATGAAATGAAAAATTATTTGATTTTAACGCATGTTGGCTTTGTGGTGGAATTGGACGATGTTAATTTTTGGGTTTTAGTATTGACGTTCTACTTTTTGGGCCATAAGTTAATCATGAATATTATGAATGTTTTGGGACACGAAGATTTTCTAAGAAAATATTATGATCCATGGTTACTAGTCGAATTAATTTTTGGGAATTAGACGTAAGGAATAATGATTTAAGGATTTATAACGACTTCGGGAGTAAGAAAATATATAAATTGGGATTTTAAGTTTTGATGAAAGGTAAATTAGGTTATAGCAAATGATTTTGGGTAAATAAGTTTAAATTATCGAAATTATGTTATGGGAAACCCGTAGAGTAGAATTAAGAATGTTAAGAGCTTATGGGTTAATCGTAGGATTTTTGAAATTAAGGACCAATTAAGATAATTTTTGAGGAAATTAAGAATTGATTTTTGCCATTGTTAAGGAATTTGGGAACTAATTTAGCAATAAGCGGTAATTTGATGGTTTAATTGATAGGAATTTTTGATGATTTGGGCTAGAAAGAATATTTAGAACCTTGGGATATCTTAGTTAAAATGTTATAAGGAATGTTAATCAAGGGTTTTTAGAATTAATCGATATTAGGCTTGAAAATCTAAGCGTTAGCAGATGCATTTGAGATTTTAGGATTGAAAGACGATAAGTCGACGAATATTTTGGGTATAAAATAAGAATAGTAATAGACAATAAGTATGGTCATCCATCTTTTAATATTGGGAATCGTAAGAAAAATTGAAATTTGAGGTTATAATAGTATATCACTAAGTTATTATGGGTTTTCTTAAGTTGCAAATCGCAAATAAGGATTTAGAAGGAAAATTTAATTGGGATCAAGGAGACGTAAGGACCTTCTAGATTTTAAGTTTTATCAGAGTAGCGCAGCGGAAGCGTGGATTTTTGGGATACTAGAACTGAATCTAAACTCTAGGTTATTAAGGATAAACGAATTTCGAGGACGAAATTCATTTTAAGGGGGGAAGATTGTAACGTCCCGAAAATTTAAAGGTCCACGTAAACTACATGCATACAATTATTAAATCCTCCTGTATCTTAATTAATTGTTTTAATTGCATTAATTAATTATGTTGTGCATATTTGCATGTTTAAAATATATTTTTCTACATTATTGCATTAAAATATATTTTTAAAAGGTTATTCGAGTTGCGATCGAGGAACGGAGACCGATGGCTGAAAAGTAGAAAATGTTTTTATTAAATAGTTGTTTTTAATTATTTAAAATATGAGCGATCCTTTTTCTTATTTTTGAAAATAAAGGGTTTTGAGGTGATTTTATACGTCGGGACATAAATTTTATCGGTGTTGGATTTTCAACAAAAATACGAACGTTTTGGCAACCCGGCTAATAAATTCACAAACTTTATTTAAGCAAAATTATATTTAATATTTAAATTAACACTAATGGGCTAAATGGTCCTAATTACATTCTTAACGGGTCTAAGCCTAATTAGTAATTAACTTAGACTATATAATAAGCAAAACCCCACCCCAAACCCTTCACAACCCACGACACTTTTCAGATTTCACTTTCAAATCCCTCCCCTAATTATTCACGGCACACACACAAATAAATTGAAAGAAAATTGTGAGTTGCAAGGAAATTCAAGCCATCGTCTCTTCGTCGCCGTTCTTCAATCGCCAACGATTTCTCGTGCGTAAAATACGCAAATATACGCCATACATCTCCTTTTCTCATCCATCATATCATACTATTGATTGAATTATTGTATGCATGAAGAACATTATATTTTTTCAGAATTTTCGGTCTATGGCATGCATACATGAGAAAACATGATTTTTGAATCCATTAACTTGTGTATTGTTTGGTTAAGGGGCTGCCATGACGTAAGGATGGGTCAAGAGTGGTTTACACCTGTTTTAGAGTCATGCACACTCACCCTAAACACCACAAAGAATCGGCAAAACAAGAACAAACAACAACTGTGAGTTGCTGTCAAGTGGGGAGGGATCGGGTTTCATGAGGGAGAGGCTGGCAGGGTCTTGGCTTGGGCCAGGGCTCGGCCAGCGGCTGTCATGGGTCAGGGTGAGAGTCCTAGCCAAGCTAGGACTCGAGTTAGGGGCTGGGGAAAGAGTCCTAGCCATGCTAGGACTCTACCCGAGAGGCTACCCCCAAGTTGCGCAGGGTTCGCGTGACTTCCAGGAGCTTGGGGCTCGGTCTGTGGTTCAAGGGCTGGGCTAAGGGGATGCACTAGAGTCCTAGGAGGGTTCAAGGGTGGTTGGTTCAAGGGCTGGGCTCGTTGGTAAGGGTTGGGATGCAAATTATAGAGTCCTATTGCCATAAGGGTTCTCGGCCAGCTTAGGGGGTTAGTGAGGGCTCTCATTTTTTGTGGTTTGGGCTGGGTTCTTGGTGGTCCAAGGGTCCAGTAGGTTAATTTAGGATGTTGGGCAAGTTTTGGTTCGACATGGTTCGGGGGTAACTCGTGAAAATCGAAAGTTGGCTCGTGGTCGAAGTTTAGGTGTCAATTTTAGTTTTTAAAAAAGAAAAATTGGAAAACGGCTCACGAGGGATCGAGTCATGGTCCATAAAGGCTAAAATAATATAAAAAGACTAAATTTAGAATTTAGGAATTTTATATTAAAGTTTGGGATTTTTCGAGATTAAAACACCGTCAAAACAATTAATTAAAGATAAACGAAAAAGTCTAATATTTAAGCTAAATAAAATTATGGAAAAAAATTCATGTAAGCTTAAATAATTATTTGGGACATGTTAGAGTCATGAAATCACGAAAGAAGTCGAAATCGTAAAATGTCGAGTCTAAGGGTAAAACGGTCTTTTTACACCCAGAAATTAGTAAACATCATGACAGTGCCCTAAATGCTGTTTTTATGATATTATGACTAATCTTTAATGTTTATGAGATGTTCATGATTAATTATGATTTATTTAAATGTCAATGAATTTTTTTGATTTAAGGCTGACATTTAAAAGACATGTTGCATGCTTGGTTTCAAAAACAAAATGTTATGTTATGCATGATTTTTTTAAAGTGATGAGAATATAAATGTTGAAGGAAGTGAGGTGATTGTGACTAATTCGTTAATGATGGCGATGTCATGAGGGTGATGGTCCCAGTGGGAGCCCGACGATCGTGTTTCCATTATTGCGAATATGAGGTTATGAGGATATGAGGTTTGAGGTAAGAATGGGAATATCGTGAGGGGAGAAGGCCACAGAGAGAGCCCATTTATGGGAGAAGGCTCCAGAGGGAGCCCCGACGATCGTATTTCTATTCGATCATGATAGGCCAGGGCCCAGTTGACCGGTGAGAGTGTTGCTGGTGTCACCTGCCGCCCAGTACTGTGGTTACATGTAGATGGATCCATCGACTTTTGAGGTTTGAGTAAAGTCACAATTAACGATCTGAATTCAACAAAGGAAAAAGAAAAGGAAAGGGAAAAATGTTTATGATCATGAAAAAATGTTTTATGTCATGTCATGTTGAGGAAAAAAAAGGAAAATGTTAAGGTTTATGTGATGCCTGTCATGAAAATGTTTATGCTTAAAGTTGATGCATCATTATGAAAATGTTTTATTTAAAGTTCATGCATCATAAAAAGGATTATGAAAATTTTTATGTTTGAAGTTTATGCATTTTCATGAAAACGAAATTTTAAGTACAAATATTTTTCACTGTTATATGTTGACTGTATTACGTATTACTTGCTATAAAGATGATGGTGTGTTGAGTCTTTAGACTCACTAGGTGTGATGGATGCAGGTGAGTTTGAGGGAGGACTTGACGGGTGATTTGACTGGACTGAAGGTGCACACAATCCGAGGACCAGCGCTTCTACTTTTTCCGCATTATGACTTATGATTTATGCTAAAGATTTCAAGACAATTTATTTATGTTTTGAGAGATTTTTGAGAGGTTTAGTATGGGCTATGCTTTTCAAATATTATTGCTTTTTAGGTTGACTAAAACAGCTGACGATTTCATTTTATGACTATTGCACTGGATTTTAAAATGTTAGTTGGATGATGTTTTATTTTAAAGGGTAAAATATTTTATAAAAATATTTTCATGAGGTTTATGTTTATGGCCGAAAATTGAGTGTTTATAAAAAAAATAAAATTCTAGTACTTTGAAAGCAATAAAAAGGACAGACGTTTCAGTTGGTATCAGAGCAAAGGTCCTGTAAAGGGTTGTGCCACCATCAGCGCCAGAAAGATCAGTCGTCAAGCCTCAAAGTTGTAAGTTTTTACATGCTTTATATGATTTATATGTTGTCACCTGCATGACTACATGAATTATATGTTCACGTCACATGTTTAACGGCTTCATGATAATATATGATTTATATGCTTTGGAATTTTTTTTATATGTGATACGATATGAAATGAAAAATTATTTGATTTTAACGCATGTTGGCTTTGTGGTGGAATTGGACGATGTTAATTTTTGGGTTTTAGTATTGACGTTCTACTTTTTGGGCCATAAGTTAATCATGAATATTATGAATGTTTTGGGACACGAAGATTTTCTAAGAAAATATTATGATCCATGGTTACTAGTCGAATTAATTTTTGGGAATTAGACGTAAGGAATAATGATTTAAGGATTTATAACGACTTCGGGAGTAAGAAAATATATAAATTGGGATTTTAAGTTTTGATGAAAGGTAAATTAGGTTATAGCAAATGATTTTGGGTAAATAAGTTTAAATTATCGAAATTATGTTATGGGAAACCCGTAGAGTAGAATTAAGAATGTTAAGAGCTTATGGGTTAATCGTAGGATTTTTGAAATTAAGGACCAATTAAGATAATTTTTGAGGAAATTAAGAATTGATTTTTGCCATTGTTAAGGAATTTGGGAACTAATTTAGCAATAAGCGGTAATTTGATGGTTTAATTGATAGGAATTTTTGATGATTTGGGCTAGAAAGAATATTTAGAACCTTGAGATATCTTAGTTAAAATGTTATAAGGAATGTTAATCAAGGGTTTTTAGAATTAATCGATATTAGGCTTGAAAATCTAAGCGTTAGCAGATGCATTTGAGATTTTAGGATTGAAAGACGATAAGTCGACGAATATTTTGGGTATAAAATAAGAATAGTAATAGACAATAAGTATGGTCATCCATCTTTTAATATTGGGAATCGTAAGAAAAATTGAAATTTGAGGTTATAATAGTATATCACTAAGTTATTATGGGTTTTCTTAAGTTGCAAATCGCAAATAAGGATTTAGAAGGAAAATTTAATTGGGATCAAGGAGACGTAAGGACCTTCTAGATTTTAAGTTTTATCAGAGTAGCGCAGCGGAAGCGTGGATTTTTGGGATACTAGAACTGAATCTAAACTCTAGGTTATTAAGGATAAATGAATTTCGAGGACGAAATTCATTTTAAGGGGGGAAGATTGTAACGTCCCGAAAATTTAAAGGTCCACGTAAACCACATGCATACAATTATTAAATCTCCTGTATTTTAATTAATTGTTTTAATTGCATTAATTAATTATGTTGTGCATATTTGCATGTTTAAAATATATTTTTCTACATTATTGCATTAAAATATATTTTTAAAAGGTTATTCGAGTTGCGATCGAGGAACGGAGACCGATGGCTGAAAAATAGAAAATGTTTTTATTAAATAGTTGTTTTTAATTTTTTAAAATATGAGCGATCCTTTTTCTTATTTTTGAAAATAAAGGGTTTTGAGGTGATTTTATACACCGGGACATAAATTTTATCGGTGTTGGATTTTCAACAAAAATACGAACGTTTTGGCAACCCGGCTAATAAATTCACAAACTTTATTTAAGCAAAATTATTTTTAATATTTAAATTAACAATAATGGGCTAAATGGGCCTAATTACATTCTTAATGGGTCTAAGCCTAATTAGTAATTAATTTAGACAATATAATAAGCAAAACCCCACCCCAAACCCTTCACAACCCACAACACTTTTCAGATTTCACTTTCAAATCCCTCCCCTAATTATTCTCGGCACACACACAAATAAATTGAAAGAAAATTGTGAGTTGCAAGGAAATTCAAGCCATCGTCTCTTCGTCGCCGTTCTTCAATCGCCAACGATTTCTCGTGCGTAAAATACGCAAATATACGCCATACATCTCCTTTTCTCATCCATCATATCATACTATTGATTGAATTATTGTATGCATGAAGAACATTATATTTTTTTAGAATTTTCGGTCTATGGCATGCATACATGAGAAAACATGATTTTTGAATCCATTAACTTGTGTATTGTTTGGTTAAGGGGCTGCCATGACGTAAGGATGGGTCAAGAGTGGTTTACACCTGTTTTAGAGTCATGCACACTCACCCTAAACACCACAAAGAATCGGCAAAACAAGAACAAACAATAACAGTGAGTTGCTGTCAAGTGGGGAGGGATCGGGTTTCATGAGGGAGAGGCTGGCATGGTCTTGGCTTGGGCCAGGGCTCGGCCAGGGGCTGTCATGGGTCAGGGCGAGAGTCCTAGCCAAGCTAGGACTCGAGTTAGGGGCTGGGGAAAGAGTCCTAGCCATGCTAGGACTCTACCCGAGAGGCTACCCCCAAGTTGCGCAGGGTTCGCGTGACTTCCAGGAGCTTGGGGCTCGGTCTGTAGTTCAAGGGCTGGGCTAAGGGGATGCACTAGAGTCCTAGGAGGGTTCAAGGGTGGTTGGTTCAAGGGCTGGGCTCGTGGGTAAGGGTTGGGATGCAAATTATAGAGTTCAATTGCCATAAGGGTTCTCGGCCAGCTTAGGGGGTTAGTGAGGGCTCTCGTTTTTTGTGGTTTGGGCTGGGTTCTTGGTGGTCCAAGGGTCCAGTAGGTTAATTTAGGATGTTGGGCAAGTTTTGGTTCGACATGGTTCGGGGGTAACTCGTGAAAATCGAAAGTTGGCTCGTGGTCGAAGTTTAGGTGTCAATTTTAGTTTTTAAAAAAGAAAAATTGGAAAACGGCTCACGGGGGATCGAGTCATGGTCCATAAAGGCTAAAATAATATAAAAAGACTAAATTTAGAATTTAGGAATTTTATATTAAAGTTTGGGATTTTTCGGGATTAAAACACCGTCAAAACAATTAATTAAAGATAAACGAAAAAGTCTAATATTTAAGCTAAATAAAATTATGGAAAAAAATTCATGTAAGCTTAAATAATTATTTGGGACATGTTAGAGTCATGAAATCACGAAAGAAGTCGAAATCGTAAAATGTCGAGTCTAGGGGTAAAACGGTCTTTTTACACCCAGAAATTAGTAAACATCATGACAGTGCCCTAAATGCTGTTTTTATGATATTATGACTATTCTTTAATGTTTATGAGATGTTCATGATTAATTATGATTTATTTAAATGTCAATGAATTTTTTTGATTTAAGGCTGACATTTAAAAGACATGTTGCATGCTTGGTTTCAAAAACAAAATGTTATGTTATGTATGATTTTTATAAAGTGATGAGAATATAAATGTTGAAGGAAGTGAAGTGATTGTGACTAATTCGTTAATGATGGCGATGTCGTGAGGGTGATGGTCCCATTGAGAGCTCGACGATCGTGTTTCCATTATTGCGAATATAAGTTATGAGGATATGCGGTTTGAGGTAAGAATGTAAATATCTTGAGGGGAGAAGGCCCCAGAGGGAGCCCATTTATGGGAGAAGGCTCCAGAGAGAGCCCAGACGATCGTATTTCTATTCAATCATTATAGGCCAGGGCTCAGTTGACCGGTGAGAGTATTGCTGGTGTCCCCCGTCGCCCAGTACTGTGGTTACATGTAGATGGATCCATCGACTTTTGAGGTTTGAGGAAAGTCACAATTAACGATCTGAATTCAACAAAGGAAAAGGAAAAGGAAAAGGAAAAATGTTTATGATCATGAAAATATGTTTTATGTCATGTCATGTTGAGGAAAAAAAAAGAAAAAGGTTAAGGTTTATGTGATACCTGTCATGAAAATGTTTATGCTTAAAGTTGATGCATCATTATGAAAATGTTTTATTTAAAGTTCATGCATCATAAAAAGGATTATGAAAATTTTCATGTTTGAAGTTTATGCATTTTCATGAAAACGATATTTTAAGTACAAATATTTTTCACTGTTATATGTTGACTGTATTACGTATTATTTGCTATAAGGATGATGGTGTGTTGAGTCTTTAGACTCAATAGGTGTGATGGATGCTGGTGAGTTTGAGGGAGGTCTTGACGGGTGATTTGACTGGACTGAAGGTGCACACAATCCGAGGACCAGCGCTTCTACTTTTTCCGCATTATGATTTATGACTTATGATTTATGCTAAATATTTTAAGACTATTTATTTATGTTTTGAGAGATTTTTGAAAGGTTTAGTATGGGCTATGCTTTTCAAATATGATTGCTTTTTAGGTTGAGTAAAACAGTTGACGATTCATTTTATGACTATTGCACTTGATTTTAAAATGTTAGTTGGATGATGTTTTATTTTAAGGGTGAAAGTGTCTAAGATTCTTAGCAACATCCTTAGTAATGAGGGGCACAAAGTGACAGACCCTGTCAAACTTTCTCACAAACTCAGCCACATAAGTGTCTCCCTGATTGAGAGTCATAAATTCATCTTCAATCGTCATCGGAAGTTAGTAGTAAAGTACTTCTCATATAATATATTATTGAATTTCTCCCAAGTAAGTCTGGCGAGATTAATACCATGTTCAGCTCCTTCCCACCATAGAGAAGCATCGTCTCGAAACATATAAGTGGCACATCTTACGCGGTCGACATCTCCCATATTCAGATAGCGAAAATGCACCTCAAGTGTTCGAATCCAACCCTCAGCAGCAAATAGGTCAGTTGTGTTAGAAAATTCCTTCGGCCGTAGCCTCCGGAACTGATCATAGATGTCGTGCTGTGGCCTAGTAGCCTGCTGAAACTGTTGCTCAAAGAAACGAGCCATGCCCTCTAGTGCACGAGTAGCAGCATCCCCACGAGGAGGTGGGGGTGCATTAACATGAAGATCCTTAGCATGCTTGGCTTGCTGATCACAATAGGTTCGCGTCAAGGAGGCATAATATCTGAACGTTTTCCTAATTCTAATGTAAACAACATGCATTTAAATATAATTTCTCTAATCATGCAACATATATTAATCACGTTTTAGCAACTTTAAGCATATAAAACATGTATTCTCAAAAAGATAGTAAACATATGACGTAAACATATAATTCATGTAATCATGCAGGTATCATCATAAAAATCATATAAAGCAATTAAAATTATAGATTGAGGCTTGACAACTGAGCTTCTCGGCTCTGATGATGGCACAACTCTTTACATGAACATTGCTCTGATACCAACTAAAACATCCACTACTCTTTTTTCTTAAAAAGTACTAGAATTTTTTTCCTATCCTACTAGATTCGGCCGATACATATATATATGCACTTAAAATATTTTTAAAATAACTTTGCACTATTTTTAAATAAAACATCCGACCATATTTGAAAATCCAAAGGAAATAGTTGAAAATATAAAATCGTCAAACGATGTCAATCCTAACTTACCAATATCTCAAAATAAATCTAAATCTAACAACCTCTAAAAAACCACTCAAAACCATAATAACAGTCGTAAAAATCTTTAACATAAACTTTAAATCATAAATGCAAAAAAACTAGCGCTGGTCCTCGGGTTATGTGTACCTTCAGTCCAGCAAGATCAACCATCAAGACATCCCTCTACATTAATATCATGCTCACCTGCATCCATCAGATCTAGTGAGTCTCATGAATCAACAAACCATAATCTTGATAGCGAGTAATACGTATACAATCACGTGCAACAGTGAAAATACTTTTACATAAAATATTATTTCATAACATGCATAGACTTAAACATTTTTCATATCATCCTAAACATATTCATTTCATTATATACATATATGTTTTCCTTTCGTTTAATTCAGATCGTTAATTGTGATAACCCATCCACGTATTACCACAGTACTGGGCGGCGGGGACATCGGCGACACTCTCACCTGTCAACTGAGCCTTGGCCTTACATATCATCGTATTATCGTATCAACGTATTAGTCACAATGACTTCACTTCCTTCAACATTTCATATTTTCAACACTTTATAAAATTAATGCATAAAATAATCATTTTTCTTTTAAACCAAGCATGAAACATATCTTATAGCAAAAACGTTATATAAAAAAATTTCGTAAACATTTAAAATAATGATTTTATCATATATTACAGCATTCGGGGCAGTTCCATGAGAGTTACTATTTTTCAGGTGTAAAATGACCGTTTTACCTCTAGACGTAAAATTTCTTGATTTTGACTTTTTTCTTACATTTGTTAACACTAGACCATTCCAAATAATTATTTAAGCTTACATTAAAATTCACATATTTTTAATTGGCTTGAATTTAAGGCTTTTCATTTATTTCGTAATTATAAATTCGTAGTGCGTTTTAATCCCGAATTTATTTCAAATTTATTATAATATTCCCAAATTTTAAGAATAAAATTTTTTATCTAACTTATCCTCGTTAACCATGATTCGACCCATGTTGAACCACGTACGAACCCTTTAGCTATTTAAACCCCCAACTCGAACCCTAAACCGAACCCTCGAGCCATAATGCAATTTCTTCGAGCCATGCTCGAGCCACCCCGATCCAACCTCTTCCCAGACCCTCTACAAACCCTAATGGACCCACTGGACTCGACCCTAGCCCGCGCCGAAGGCACCTGCACAAGACAGAAGCTGCGGCCGAGATGCCCTACACCCTTAAGATTCTTTGAAACCCAGCTAGGACCATTGCCCTCGAGCCACAACCAAGCCCAGCCCCTAACGAAACCCCTCAGGACCCAACAGACCTAGCCTGGCCCCTAGCCCCAGCTGCGAGCCCTCCCTTAACATGTTGATCTCTTGGGTAGTCTTGGGAAGAGTCCAATCGTGCATGGGCTCTTCCCTAGCCATCGAGCTTGATTCCTAGCATGGCTAGGACTCCTCCACACACTCAAACATGTCTATCACAAGCCTCGGGTCAAGCCATGGCCGTGCCATGCGTGGTTAAACCTCATAACCGAACCCTTTCCTCAAATCATGCAATAATGGTTCCAGCGTGTTCTAGCTCCGTGCTGGTTCAAAACTGTGAATACTAGGACCCTTAAACTTGTGTAAATATGTCCCAATATGATCCTTATTCATGGCAGACCCTTTTTCACGCGAGTATATAACAAGTTTTGGGGCTAAAATTCATACCTTTTTCATGTGTCTAATCATAAAAACAAAAGTTCCGTTAAGCAAATCATGTTTTTCATGCAACCAATAAATAAACTCATAATAGGCTGTGATAGATGAGAAAAAAAGGAATTATGGCGTGCTTTTTCGTATCTTACGCACTACAAATTCGTTGAGATGCGAAGAACGATGAAGAACGACCTTGGCTTGGACTTCTCCTGAAAAAAGCCGATGCTTTCCCTTGAAATACATTGTGTGTGCCGTGTTGTTTGAGGGGAGGAAGTGTAAAGTGCCCGAAAACTTCTTGCTTGAAAATTTGCGGAAAATTAAAAATTTTCTTTTTAAAAGAACTTAAATGGCCTCATTTATAAAATCGACTGATGAATCAAGTTTAATGTTTAAAATATCGCAGCGGAAGAAAATAAAGTTTACCAAAAATCACAATTTAAAAATATCCAACGACTGATAAAATGTTTGGGGAATAAAAAAAAAACTGCTGCTCTGAGGTCCTCGGGTGCCACTACTGCCGACCCAAGCTGGCTCACTGGTCCCCGCCCTCGGCCCTGGCCTCATCAGTACCTACAACAATCAAGTCTAGTGAGCCTAAAGACTCAGCATGCATATGTCGCAGGTAACGAGTACAAATCTGAATTAAAATATGCATGAGTTAACATATCCTGTCCTGAGGCATGCTGAAAATAATCTGTACTGAGCAATTATAATACGTGCATAACTGAACTGATAATCACAGTAAAAAAAATGTTTGCTCCTTGGAGCCTGTACTGAAATAACTGGTAAAATTTTCTGTTTAATGCACGTAAAATAATTAACTGGCATAATGAAAATGTCCCGTAATTTTACCAACTGGATTGGATTGGATCGTCCCCAGGCTCGCTGCAACCTAACTGTGCTATGAAAATATGCAATAGCTTAAACTTGACCAACTACGCAATTTACGTTCAAAAGATGCGACTATGATGCCGAATGACTTCGCATTTAATCATGACTCCGAGCCAACCTGAACCGACACCGAACCGACGTATAGTCATGATTAAAATACGCTGAAAAATCATAAAATAATGCTCCTAAAATGATAGGGTCGAAATCTAGGTGGAATGGAGGCCAAAACATGAAACGCTCTTTCGAGAGTCAATTTGGCACATCGCAGCATAAATTCTCATACGACCTCAAAAATGATCCAAATGACAAACGGTCGAAAACCTGACCTTCCTAACTCAATGAGGCACTGTCCAGTCCAAGGCCATGGGCTAAAAGCCAACCAAGAACTCGAACGAGCCACCGAACTGACACAGCAACTTGCTGTAATTTTCCAGCAACTGTACAATCGTGTAACTTGTGTTGTTTTCGAGACTACCGGCCATTGGGTCGTGAACCACTGACCAGAGACTCTTACCAACATCTCAAGGAGTGATTTGAACCATGATCATGTACTGAAAAATAAATGATAATATGACTTGATTGAGGTTTAAAAAGAATCTAGACATGCCTGGTTATCGTTTGAAATGAAAACGAAAAGAAGAGACGAGACGGCGCGGAGGAGACGGAGTGACTTCCTTTTCTACCTCACCTTGCTCTCGATTTTTCTCTCTTCTTTTTGGCTATGTACCTCACAATTTTTACCTCTGAAAATGAGTCTGAATTCACTCTGAATTTTGGAAAAGGAGAGGGGGGAAAAGATGGTTAGGAGGGTGAGGGAAGTGGGTGCAAGATATAAGGAAGATCCAAGACCAAGTCTTCTCATTTTAAATTTTGAATTCTAGTTTGATATCAAATGAGTTGGTGGATGTTTCTAGAGGTAGTGGCTGATTTTTGCTTGTTTTCTAGTCTAGGATATGTCCATTAATTTAATTAAATTGTGCTCTCAAAAATCCTAGAATTATCCTACAACTTACATGCAAAGAAATGGTCAAAAGGTTGATGAGTTGGCAATTAAATTGTCTATCAACTATGGGGGCCGAAAATTGCAATAAAATGAAGGGGAAATATTGTTATCTAGTCAACTAATAATCCTTGAAAGCCTTACTAATCCTTTAAATAATTTAGTGAGCTAACCCCTTAATTAAGTAACTTAAATGAGCTCATTTCTTAATCAGCTCAAATAATTAAATTAAATCCTCAAACCTCCCTTTCTAACTTAAATGAACTTACTTGCTAGCTAAATTAACTTCTGGAAATATTTCTCGAATCTTAAATTCTATCTCAAAACTCCAACTCCGGTCCGGCCTCACTGAAATAACTGAAATGCTAAAAATCAAACTACTGAACTGAAATAATGAATAATTAACTTCAAATAAATGCATTTAAAATAATTATGCAATGAAGTCAATTAAATTTAGAAATCTTGAATTATGCATGGCTTATACGTAAACTGATTTACGGGTTCTACAATCCTTCCCCCCTTAAAAGAAATTTCGTTCTCGAAATTAGAACTCACCGAATAACTCGGGGTAACGCTCTCTCATCTCCGGCTCAGACTCCCACGTAGCTTCCTCCTCTGAATGGTTGAGCCATTTGACTTTGACTCGCTTAACCAGCTTGTTCCGAAGCTTCTTCTCCTGTCTGTCTAGGATCTGCACGGGTCTCTCCTCATAAGATAAGTTCGGAGTAAGCTGCAACGGCTCGAAATTCAGCACATGCGAAGGGTTCGCCATGTACTTTCTCAGCATGGAGACGTGAAAGACATTGTGTACTCCGGCCAGATTCGACGGAAGAGCCACACGATAAGAAAGCGTCCCAACTCTGTCAAGGATCTCAAACGGTCCAATGAATCTCGGACTGAGCTTCCCTTTCTTCCCAAATCTCATGACACCCTTCATAGGTGCCACTTTCACGAAGACATGATCGCCCACTGCAAACTCTAAGTCTCTCCTCCGCTGATCGGCATAACTCTTCTGTCGGCTCTGAGCAGTCCTCATCCTATCATGGATCTTGACTACTACATCTGCTGCCTGCTGAACAATCTCTGGGCCCAACTCTGCTCTCTCTCCTACTTCATCCCAATGAACAGGAGATCTGCACTTGCGGCCATACAACGCTTCATACGGAGCCATACCAATAGAAGACTGGAAGCTGTTGTTGTAGGTGAACTCAACCAGTGGCAAGTTCGACTCCCAACTCCCTGAGAAATTGATGACGCAAGCGCAAAGAAGATCCTCCAAAATCTGAATAACTCGCTCCGACTGTCCATCAGTCTGCGGATGGAAAGCTGTGCTAAACAGCAACTTCGTACACAAAGTCGAATGCAAACTCTTCCAAAATGAGGAAGTGAATCTGGGATCTCTGTCGGATACGATAGAAACTGGAATACCATGGAGTCGGACTATCTCTCGGATATACAGCTCTGCATACTGAATCATGGTGAAAGTCGTCTTAATAGGCAAGAAGTGCGCTGATTTGATAAGACGATCTACAATCACCCAAATAGCATTCGATCCCCTGGCTGACTTCGGCAATCCGGTCACAAAATCCATGGTAACATTCTCCCACTTCCACTCGGGAATAGGGAGAGGCTTGAGCAAACCTGCTGGTCTCTGATGCTCGGCCTTCACTAACTGGCAAGTCAGGCACTCGGATACAAAACGCCTGATGTCCTTCTTCATCCCTGGCCACCAATACAATAGCTGCAGATCCTTGTACATCTTCGTACTCCCAGGGTGAATGGAGTACGGGGACGTATGGGCCTCTGATAAGATGTCTGCTCGGATAAAATCACTGCTAGGAACCCATATCCTATCTCGGTATCTCATAATACCGTCGCTAACTGAATACAGAACACTGCCCTTGGCTTCATCTCTCTTCTTCCACTGTGCCAACTGCATATCTGCGGCCTGACCACCGCGAATACGGTCCAAAAGGGAAGACTG
This sequence comes from Primulina tabacum, assembly GCF_025594145.1. Taxonomy (NCBI): domain Eukaryota; kingdom Viridiplantae; phylum Streptophyta; class Magnoliopsida; order Lamiales; family Gesneriaceae; genus Primulina; species Primulina tabacum. Next base: position 22,572,692 of record NC_134553.1, on the reverse strand, counting down.
AATGGTCAAGGTAGATAGACGAGGAACTCTACCTCGAGGGTAAGTCTCAAGATCAAACCTCTGCATCTCGATCTGAAGAGGTTTCTGAATCGTCAAATGAGCCATCACTGCGACTTTCCTGCTCAAAGCATCCGCAACTACATTAGCTTTACCCGGGTGGTAGCTAATGTCACAATCGTAGTCTTTCACAAGCTCCAACCAACGCCTCTGACGCATGTTCAGCTCCTTCTGCGTGAAGAAATACTTGAGGCTCTTGTAGTCGGTAAAGATCTGACACTTCTCTCCATACAGATAGTGCCTCCAAATCTTCAAGGCAAAAACTACGGCCGCTAACTCCAGATCATGGGTAGGGTAATTCTTCTCATGGATTTTCAGCTGTCGAGAAGCATACGCTATCACTCTCCCATGCTGCATCAAAACTGCACCTAAACCAAGCTTTGAAGCATCGGTATACAGAACAAACTCACCAGATCCTCACGGTACAGCAAAAACGGGTGCTGAGATAAGAGCTTGCTTCAAAGTATCGAAGCTCTTCTGACACTCCTCGCTCCACACAAACTTCACATTTTTCTTGGTCAGTGCTGTGAGTGGAACGGCAATGGATGAGAATCCCTGAATGAACTTCCTGTAATATCCTGCTAGCCCAAGAAAACTGCGGATCTCGGATGTGTTCTGAGGCACAACCCAATCTCTGACTGCAGCGACTTTCGCCGGGTCTACCTCAATGCCACTGCTAGAAACAATGTGGCCCAAGAACGCCACCTTCTCTAACCAGAATTCGCACTTACTGAACTTTGCGAATAGTTTGTGCTTCTGCAATGTCTACAACACTGTGGTCAGATGTCTGATGTGCTCCTCCCGACTCTTGGAGTAGACGAGAAAGTCATCTATGAACACTATCACAAACTGGTCGAGGTATGGCTGAAATACGCGATTCATGAGATCCATGAAGATCGCTGGCGCATTCGTCAGTCCGAACGACATCACAAGGAACTCGTAATGGCCATAACGAGTCCTAAAAGCAGTCTTCGAAACATTAGCATCTCTCACCCTCAACTGGTGATAACCGGAACGCAGATCTATCCTGGAGAAAATCGAAGCTCCCTGCAACTGGTCAAACAGATCCTCAATCCTCGGCAGTGGGTATTTATTCTTCACTGTAACCCTGTTCAACTCCCGGTAGTCAATGCAAAGCCTCATCGTGCCATCCTTCTTTTTCACAAATAAGACTGGCGCGCCCCATGGAGAAAAGCTCGGGCGAATGAACTCCTTGTCGAGAAGTTCCTGAATCTGCTTCTTAAGCTCTGCCATCTCTGTCGGTGCTAGTCGGTACGGCGCTTTGGATATCGGAGCCGGAGCCGTACCTGGCATAAGCTCAATGGAAAACTCCACCTCTCTCTCGGGTGGCATACCAGAGACGTCTTCGAGAAAAACGTCTAAGAAATCTCTGACACTCGGAACATCTGAGGCTGACTGGCTGGGTTCCTCGGGGACAGATAAAAAGGTCGCTAGAAATGCCCGACACCCTCTATGCATGAGTTTCCTAGCCTGAACATACGGAATAATGCGCGGTAAAGGAAAGTACCTGTCCGGATCAAATAAGAACTGCTCCATTCCAGGCGGTCGGACAAGAATGGATCTCCGCTGGAAGTCTATCAACACTCTGTTCCTCAATAGCCAGTCCATCCCTAGGATGATGTCAAATTCCGGCATCGGTAGCACAATCAGATCCGCATAAACAAGTTTACCGTGCAACTCAAGGTCTATATCTCGGATAACATTGGTGGCTGCCATCTCCTCGCCTGACGGCAAGCTACTGAAAAGGCTGTATCTAGCCCAATGGTCTGGATCTTGAGAAAGTTTGCGAAGACCTCCGAAATAAACGAGTGAGTGGCCCCTGAATCTATCAAGGCCTTGATAGCGGAACCAGATATAAAAATTCTCCCTGAAAGAGCGGAGCTCTAAGTTGAATCCAGTAGTTACAAGAACTAAACTTATAGACATGCAAAGGTCAAGGTTATTCTAGCTTAATTTCCCCCAAAATAAATCTGAGTAGAGCATGCAATCCTATAACAGTTCTAAGTTCACATCTAAATCCCGATTCCCAAAACACGGAAATTCAAATAATAACTTAAAGCTTAAAGGTACCTGTCAACAATATAGTCTCCGGGTTGGTTTTCGCGGCATGGAGAGCAAAAACTCTGCCTTGGGTAGGCAGATTCCTCTGAGGACATTGCAGCAACATGTGGTCTGGACTGCCACACTTAAAACACTTTCCTGAGCCAGCCATACATGCTCCAGGATGGCGACGTGAGCACCTGGGACAGACTGGGTGCTCCTGAGTCCTCGGGGCTGGGCGTCCCCGCTGCTGCTGCTGCTGCTGCTGCTGGCCTCGGTTCCTGGGCGGTCCAAGAAAAGGCCTCTTATTTTGCTACTGATGCTGATGAGGAGGAGGGCGGTGCGGTGCCTAGACTGGGCGCTTGCCCTGGCGATCCCTGTCGATATCCCGCAGATCCTGCTCTCCGGCTAAGGCCTTGAAGACGGCAATCTCATAAGTAGCAGGGTCAGATACCCTAACATCCCGGCGCAAGATCGGCCGTAAACCCACCAGGAAGTGCATAAGCTTGGCTCTGGCATCATTCGCGATCAGGGGCACAAAGTGACAGCCCCTCTCGAACTTACGGATGAACTCCGTAACCGTCATATCCCCCTACCTCAGACTCATGAACTCGGTGGTCAGCCTGGTGCGAACCTCCTCAGAAAAATACTTGGAGTAGAAAACTTCCGTAAAGCGGGTCCATGAAAGTGTAGCCAAGGTCAGGGCTACTGACGCTCCTTCCCACCATAAGCGGGCGTCTCCAGTGAACAGGTAGGTGGCACATCGGACTCGGTCTGCGTCTCCCAGCTCCATAAACTCAAAGATGACCTCGAGGGATTTGATCCATCCCTCGGCAACCATGGGGTCAGATGTCCCAGAGAATTCCTTCGGGCGCATCTTCATGAATCGCTCATAAACATCCTCGGGCCCTGTCGGCCTGGCTGCGGCTGCGGCTACGGCTGCGGCATTGTTCCCCGCAAACTGTGCGAAGAACTGTGCCATCCCAGATAACATCTGGGCACTCATGTCCGGTGGGGGCGGTGGAGGAGGTGGTAGGTCTCCCTCCGGTCTACGCTCCTCCCTGTCCTCTCGGCGAGGCTCCTCCTCTCTGTTGCGCTCTAAAATGCGTCTAGGGGGCATACTGTTCCAACATAACCCATACGTAACTAACATGCATAATTCCATAATTTATTTTAAATGGACACTGAAGTACTGAAAATCTGGAAGCATGCTGACAAAATAATTCATGCTTTAACTAAAATGCTGAACAGAATGCTGAACTGAAAATCTTACAGACCAAAGGCGTGGCTTCGTGAGCTTCTCGCGGTCAGTAGTAGTGAAACCCTATACAGAACCACCGCTCTGATACCAACTGTGAAGGGCCGAAAACTCCTTTCTTTAAAATTTGCGGAAAATTAAAAATTTTCTTTTTAAAAGAACTTAAATGGCCTCATTCATAAAATCGACTGATGAATCAAGTTCAATGTTTAAAATATCGCAGCGGAAGAAAATAAAGTTTACCAAAAATCACAATTTAAAAATATCCAACGACTGATAAAATGTTTGCGGAATAAAATAACAACTGCTGCTCTGAGGTCCTCGGGTGCCACTACTGCCAACCCAAGCTGGCTCACTAGTCCCCGCCCTCGGCCCTGGCCTCATCAGTACCTACAACAATCAAGTCTAGTGAGCCTAAAGACTCAGCATGCATATATCGCAGATAACGAGTACAAATCTGAATTAAAATATGCATGAGTTAACATATCCTGTCCTGAGTCATGCTGAAAATAATCTGTACTGAGCAATTATAATACGTGCATAACTGAACTGCTAATCACATTAAAAAAAAATGTTTGCTCCTTGGAGCCTGTACTGAAAAAACTGGTAAAATTTTCTCTGTTTAATGCACGTAAAATAATTAACTGGCATAATGAAAATGTCCCGTAATTTTACCAACTGGATTGGATTGGATCGTCCCCAGGCTCGCTGCAACCTAACTGTGCTATGAAAATATGCAATAGCTTAAACATGACCAACTACGCAATTTACGTTCAAAAGATGCGACTATGATGCCTAATGACTTCGCATTTAATCATGACTCTGAGCCAACCTGAACCGACACCAAACCGACGTATAGTCATGATTAAAATACGCTGAAAAATCATAAAATAATGCTCCTAAAATGATAGGGTCGAAATCTAGGTGGAATGGAGGCCAAAACATGAAACGCTCTTTCGAGAGTCAATTTGGCACATCGCACCGTAAATTCTCGTACGACCTCAAAAATGATCCAAATGACGAACGGTCAAAAACCTGACCTTCCTAACTCAATGAGGCACTGTCCAATCCAAGGCCATGGGCTAAAAGCCAACCAAGAACTCGAACGAGCCACCGAACCGACACAGCAACTTGCTGTAATTTTCCAGCAACTGTACAATCGTGTAACTTGTGTTGTTTTCGAGACTACCGGCCATTGGGGCGTAAACCACCAACCTGAGACTCTTACCAACATCCCAAGGAGTGATTTGAACCATGGCTAAGGGCCCTAGGCCAGCCACAATCCGCGTCACACCAAAACTCAACCGAAACTCCAACCGAGAACCAACGTGCATGCGTGTGTAGTGTTTTGCTTAGATCGATGTCTTGCGTCGTTCCAGTGGCCATTTGATTGACCATGGCACGATCTAGACATATAGGGTCATGGTATGAACCATGTCTAAGGGCCATAGGCCAACCAAGATCCACATCAAACCACACAATTCGAAATACATGTTGCTGTCAAAAGAAGGGAAACCGAGAGGGGAGGGGCTGTTCTTGTTGTTTATTTAAAAACCGATGAGCCATGGACCAAGCCACCAAAAGGGCGACTTAGTCACGTATTAGACATGCTAGGGAAGTGATCTAACCATGGCTATAGGCCCTTGGGGCAGCCAAGATCAGATCCTTCCTCCTTGACAACCAAACTGAATTTTCGAACTCAAAAAGGGACACAAATGGTGTTGCTGTCATTTCTTGCTTTACAGCGAGCATGGGCTAAAACCGATGGACAGATGTGGTCCTAATGCATCCTATTACATGTATATAAGTCGCCTTGGGAGCCTGGAGTCGAACCAATCACCTGTAACTCACAAACCAAGAAAAACGTGAAGCTTGCCAAGGAAAAATCGAAAATTCTGCATGTGCTGTTTCAAAATGTTTTGACATGTATCTCGGTTTTTTCTTGAATAAACATGATCATGTACTGAAAAATAAATGATAATATGACTTGATTGAGGTTTAGAAAGAATCTAGACATGCCTGGTTATCGTTTGAAATGAAAACGAAAAGAAGAGACGAGACGGCGCGGAGGAGACGGAGTGGCTTCCTTTTCTACCTTACCTTGCTCTCGATTTTTCTCTCTTCTTTTTGGCTATGTACCTCACGATTTTTACCTCTGAAAATGAGTCTGAATTCACTCTGAATTTTCGAAAAGGAGAGGGGGGAAAAGATGGTTAGGAGGGTGAGGGAAGTGGGTGGAAGATATAAGGAAGATCCAAGACCAAGTCTTCTCATTTTAAATTTTGAATTCTAGTTTGATATCAAATGAGTTGGTGGATGTTTCTAGAGGTAGTGGCCGATTTTTGCTTGTTTTCTAGTCTAGGATATGTCCATTAATTTAATTAAATTGTGCTCTCAAAAATACTAGAATTTTCCTACAACTTACATGCAAAGAAATGGTCAAAAGGTTGATGAGTTGGCAATTAAATTGTCTAGCAACTATGGGGGCCGAAAATTGCAATAAAATGAAGGGGAAATATTGTTATCTAGTCAACTAATAATCCTTGAAAGCCTCAATAATCCTTTAAATAATTTGGTGACCTATCCCCTTAATTAAGTAACTTAAATGAGCTCATTTCTTAATCAGCTCAAATAATTAAATTAAATCCTCAAACCTCCCTTTCTAACTTAAATGAACTTACTTGCTAGCTAAATTAACTTCTGGAAATATTTCTCGAATCTTAAATTCTATCTCAAAACTCCAACTCCGGTCCGGCCCCACTGAAATAACTGAAATGCTAAAAATCAAACTACTGAACTGAAATAATGAATAATTAACTTCAAATAAATGCATTTAAAATAATTATGCAATGAAGTCAATTAAATTTAGAAATCTAGAATTATGCATGGCTTATACGTAAACTGATTTACGGGTTCTACAGGAAGATTCCTTGTGTGCTTTGGGGGGAGGGGGCGTGTATAATTAAAAGAATGGAGCAGTGCTTAGGCTTTTATTTTAGTAAATACATGGGTGTGCAAGCTAGGGCCCATTAGTCTATTATAATAGGCCCATTAAGCTAATTAGTGTATTTACAAAATATTTCGTTTAGAAAATTTCGTGAAATTATTAGCCGAGTTGTCAAAAAATTCCTATTTTAATTGAAAATCGAATACCGTCAAAAATTACGCCTCGACGTATAAAATCATCTCATAACTCCTTGGTTTCAAAAATATCATAAAGCATCAACCTTATTTTAAATAATTAAAAATATTTATTTAATAAAATATTTTTCATTTTTCAGGCATCGGTCTCCGTTCTTCGCTTGCATCTCAAATAACCTTTAAAAATACAGTTTAAAGCATTCAAGTAGAAAACTACTTAAAAACATCTAAACATAATTAATTTAAGCAACTCAAATAATTTAATTAGCTATTTTCTATTTTTCCTATATTCGCATGCAGTTTGATTACGTCATTTTATTTTTGAATCTTATAGCTGGGGTCCAAGTTTTTTTTTAGAGAAAAGCTCTATTTTATCCGAAAAGCCGGTTTTATTCAAACTAAGAACTTATAAAGGCCCAAAAATTATATTTTGAAAAAAAATTTTGTAAATTTTTAGTTTACAATTTAATATGTCTTAATGGGCCAAACTTACCTAATATTAGCGGACCTAATTATTTCTAAACAAAAAATCCCAAAACACTAACCTACTAACAACTAAATTTTTTGAACATAATAAATAAAAAACTAGGGTTCTTGATATTTCATTCAGACGAAATTTGCACACACCACACATACTAAAATTCGAAATTTGAAGAGCAAAAAATTAAAGGATTTTCGTCGCCCGTTCGTACCTCTTCGCAACCCACACCAAAGATCGAATGTTCGAGAGTTTTTAACGCAAAGTAACGCTGCTAATCTTTCTTTGGCACCATTCAATCCATAATATGCATGATTTATGTTCTTTACACATGAAAATTTAATTGGATCGAATTATTGAATGATAGACGTATATTTTTCAAAGTTGCGATGTTTATATACGTATATGAGTCGTGTTAGGATTTCTAATGGGCACAAAGCCAATATAAACGTTAAAGGGCTAGGAAAAGTTTTTTTTAGGCACGAGACGATGGCTGGACAGTAGCGTGAGGGCTGTGCACGCCTAGGAAGTCGAACCTAGGGTTTTATATGTTATTCCAAGGGGCTTAATGGCTCGGTTGAGGGAGCAGCCATGCCAGGGCTTTAACCAGGGACCTTTACTGGCCGTGACTCGACTCTAGGAAGATAGCACGAGACGCTAGACTCTTGGGTCGGTGAGGAGAAGCAACGCGCAAACCATAGGGATCCATGTAGTTATAGCGTGGCTTGATGATTAGAGGAATGGGTGCGCAGTCTATAAGCTTGAACCAATGGCTCGATAGGGTCTTAGGCAGGGGCTAGAGGTTCAGCTTAGGGAGAACTAGGCACTTGTGGCCCAAGGGTTAGAAGAGGGGAGAGCCGCGAGCCGTGGGAAGAGAAGCTGGGGCGCGTGGCTTGTTTTCTAAATGGAAATTGTGAGTGACTCGATTAGGGCTGGTCTAGCAGGGTTCATGTAGGGTCCAGGAGGGTTCTAGTTCTTGCCCATGGTGGCTCGATGGTGATTCGGGTTTTGTAGGGAAACGTGGCTCGATATAGGACTATGGTTCGAATATTGCTTGTGAAACATAAGGGGCTCGAACCATGGTTCACGGGGATTGGTTCGTAGCTCACTGGGGTAATTCAGGTATGAAAAGCTAATGTTTAAAGTTTGGGAAGAAAATGTTATGGTTTGAATTATTTCGGGATTAAAACACTTCACGGTTTAGTTAATATGTCAATAAATCAAAGGCTCGTGTTTAAGTCTAAGAAAAATGTTAGAAGTCAAATTTAAGCTTAAATGATGAATAGAGATAGGCTCGAGTCAATAAAAGTAAGAAAATAGTCAAAATAGATCATTATGGAATACAAGAGTCAAATGGTCATCTTACGTCCCTGGTAGTAAAAATGATCTGGCAGTGTCCCGAAGGATGATAACACATCCTAATTGATATTTTAAAACTTTTATGATGAAAATATGGAATTGTAAGATATATGCTAAAGTTGTACGATTTTCCTGGAAAAATGCTATTTTAATAAATTTGAAGGACACAATATATTATGAATAAAAAATAAAAAATATTTTGAAAGATGTGAATTGACTGTGACAAACATGATATGATATGATATGATTGGGAAAATCTTGATGGAGTAGGCCCTAGAGGAAGCCAGTTTACGGGAGAAGATCGTATTCCTAGAGGGAGACCGACGATCGTATTTCCACTTTTGATTAGGTCCAATTTCCATTCCCATGTACAATGGTTAGCTAAGACTGATCAGTCGACCACATGATGATACGATTACAGCTAGTCACTTTCAAAGATCAAACTTCACTCAAAAATGATATATGATGATTGAAAGGTTTACGATTTAAGGATTTATGATTTATTTATGCTTACAAATTAATGATAAGCTTATTTTAAATAAAAGTATGATTTTTAATGCATATGTCTGTGTATGTATTATTTGCTATGTATGGTTAGAACGTGCTCAGTTATTAGACTCACTAGGTTTGGATGACTGCAGGTGAGGATGATGATGAGAGAGGCGCTGATGCTTGAGTGGATCGAGTCTAGAAGTCCACTCCCGAGGAACATTTATTTTCTGCATTTACTTAGTACTTTAAAGTTTTTACGAAAAGATTTTGAGAATTATTTATTTAAAGATTTTACGCTTTATTTTGAAGTTTAATTTTGGAGCATGTTAAAGGTTGACGTATGATTTTGGTGGTTGATGATTTATAGGTTTTTGTGCATTTAAGATTTTTAAATGTTGAGTTATGTTGGTACGAAGGTTTCGAATTTTATATATAATAAAATTCAGAAGGAATTTAAAGTTAAATTGAAGTGTACGTTTCAGGCTAGGACTGAGGGAAGATGCTGGAATGTGGTCTTCTGCGTGCTAGACAGTGACTCACGATCGTGGTTCAAGTTTGGGAAAAATTTATTAAGTTTTATGTTAAATCGGGTCACGAAACAGAATTATGTTTTAGAGATTAAGTTAAATAATTCGAAGGGTGCCAGTTTATGTCTAAGAAATTAGTAGAAGTAAAAAATTAGGTTATATGATGGTTCAGGATATGCTCGAGTCAAGAAACGTAGGAAAAAGTAAAAAACAGGAAGTTTGGGGTCCAGGAGTTAAATGGTCATTTTACATCCCTGGTTGTTCAAATGTCCTGGAAATGTCACAAGGTGTCATAATATATATTAAATGATTTTTAAAATGATTATGGTTAATTTAATATATGTTAATTTAATATATGTTTCCCGAAAATGCTTATTTTAACAATTTTTTGAGGAAATGAAATGTATAAGTAAAAGGAAAAAGAAAATATTTTGAAGAATACGAATTGACTGTGACTCAGAGGTTTGTGGGGGATCCGTCTTAAGAAGGGACGATGAAATTACTTTATGTTAGGTCGTGACAAGAGTTGCTGATGCCCCACCGCTAGGTGCCATTGTTTACTGATTGATCAATCAAATAGATAATAAATGATAGTCACTTTCAATGATCAAACTTCACATAAATGATATACGATGAGGAAATAATTTTTGATATTATTTGCTTAAATGAGTTACAAAAATGTTTATATGTTTATGAGTTTTTATGCCAACTTATTTTATTAAAAGTATTTTTTTAAGGATGCATGTGCATGTTTATGTATTACTCGTTACGTATGGTTTCAAAATACTAAGTCATTTTGAGTTGTTATACTCATTAGGTTTGAATTGTCGCATGTGAGCATGATGTTGAGGGAGGCTCGGACGCTTGAGTTGATCAAGTATGGCAATATACTCCCGAAGACCTTACGTTTTCCGCAATATTACGATAATCAAAATTTTGATTAAGATTTTAAGGATTATTTTTAAAAGAAATTTGTGTTTCGTTTTTAAAAGTTTAGACGCTGGATTTTGTATGATTGACGTATGTTTTTATGATTGATGATTTATGGATTTCTATCGCAAATTCTGATTTTTTAAATATGAAACTATGTTTTGGTATGGTATGGTCTTTATGGAAAAAAAATTCTAATATTATTTATTTTAAGCAAGAGGTAAGGAAAGTTTCATTTTTTTCCTGAATTTTCTTTTATATGTACTTCCAATTCACTTATGCTTATCAATTTTTGGTAAGTTCATATCATAGGTCGTTCAATATTACAAGAAAATTGGACTCTTTGTTTTGTAGTATCATATATTATTTGTACTTCTCACCATAATTCAAGGCATCTAAGCTTTCCTATTGTTGAAAAGTTTTTTTTATTGGTTGAAGTTCATGGACTATTGTTTTTCTCCACCTATGAATCATTATTTTATCTCCATATAAAGATAGTCTCTATGGTTCCAATATAAGAATTTTATACCTTTTTAGAATACGTTTGTCTAAGATCTGGATATTTATTCCTGCATTAATTAAAACTCGATTTTTCTAGATAAATTATCTGAGGAACCATTTCTGTAGAACCCAAAAATCAGTACCCGTAAACCCATGCATTTATTAAATTGTTAAATTACTTATTTAATTTTTAAAATGATTTTTAACGATGCTTTTTTTTTAAATTTATTAGACGTTTATTTGAAGCACGTTAAAATATTTTCTTAAGTTTTACGTTTTAGGAGAATGTTTGATACATGATCAGGAAAAGAAACCGGTGACGTTTTAAACGATTTATGAAGATATGATATTTTATTTCAAGTCAAGAAAATTGATATTTTAATTCATTTATGGAATTTTATGCATGTTAAAGCTTAATTTAATTTATTAGGTGAATTTAAGATTTTAAGTTTTTCCAAAAATTCTAACTTGGATAGTTCGGGATTTTAAATCTTGAAATTTATTTTATTAAATATTTGAGTAGGGTTAAATAATTTGATTAGTAATGTTTTATTTCTAATTATTTACCTAAGAAACCCCTAATTAATTCCCAACACACACACGTTACTCACATACACTCGGCACACACACTCACACACACATCTTGTTTTATTTATTTCTTTTGGAGAGGAAAATAGGGTTCTTATTATTCAGCAGCAACCACCCCTTCTCCATGAAAATTCCTGTAGATCCACGCTGATTTTCGGGCAAGAAATCGTGTAGCAAGGGTCTCTCGGTCTTCTCCCGTAATTCACTGCATCGATATTCGTTACTTCGTGCGTTATAACACAAAGAATTGTATATTCTTTCATTTTTCGCATCGATCTTGTCATAGTAAGTATTTAGATATATATTGTGTATAATAATCCGTTTATGTTATATAAAGTTTGAGCAAAAAATTTTAAAACGATTTTGGAACGATTTTAAATCGCAAAAACCGAATCTGCTGTTATTTCGAATCCTGCGTAATTTTGATCGGTTTACTGGAAAAACTTTCAACATATAAAACATATTATGTTTTGATATCTTTGATTTGAAAGTAAATTCATAATTTTCACACAAGAACGAGTGGGTTATGATAATTTTCGTGTGAATTCTCAAACTGTGTGAAAAAATGTGTTTTTGAGGATTTTCGAGTTGCAGGCTTGGTTGGAAACCGCTTAGTGGGCGACGTCCGAGAGGTACGATTTTACCGTCCAAGCGCCAATCCTTCTGGAAGGCACGCCCAAGCAGTAAAATATTACCGCCCGAGCGTCAGGTATTCTGGAAATTTTTAAAGCGGGATCCAACGAAGCCCTGAATGCTATATAAGTATGTTCGGCGTGCAAAAGAAAAAGTTGATGTTTTTGAGGTATGCGATTTGTCTTGTGACCAATTATGAACGGGTTTGGAAACCAAAAAAGTGTCCTGGGACCTCTCCACCAAGGTAAAGCATGATCGGGTGATGATTGGGATTGAAAAGCGGTAAAGCATGACCAGAGACTAATCCACCAAGTAAAGCATGACCTGAGATCTTATGTATGTAGGAGTTGACGTTTGGTAGAAAGGCTGTGATGATCCCTGCCAGCCTTGTTGTAGAGCCCAAAATCATTACACGTAAACTCATGCATTTATTAAATTGTAAAATTACTTATTTAATTTTTAAAATGATATTTAACGATGCATGATTTAAGATTTGTATTATTTTAAATTATTACATGTTTATTTGATCCACTTTAAAATATTTTCTTGAGTTTTATGTTTCAAGAGAATATTTGATACAGGATCAGGAAAAGAGACCGGTGACGATTTAGACGTTTTGCATTATGTGGTATTTTATTTCAAGTCAAGAAAATGATATTTTAAATGATTTATGAGATTTTAAGCAATTCAAAGCCTGATTTAATTTAATAGATTATTTTAGGATTTTTAAGCTTTTCAAAAATACTAATTTGAATAGCTAGGGATTTTAAATCTTGAAAATTTGACATACGTGTATTTTATTAAAATAAGGGGTGCTAGTAAATTAGTGAGGGATTGTAATTTAATTAGTATATTTAATTAGTTATTAGTATTTTCATTTAACTAATTAACCCCTAATTATCTCCGTAATCAATACAAACACACCTACACGTTTCTACACACTCACACACACACTTGGCATTCTTTCTTTTTCTTAAGGATCTAGGGTTCTTAGAATTTCAGCATCAACCACTCCTTTCCCTTAAAAATTTCTGGAGATTTACGTGTAATGCCCGAGAATTTTGTTATTGTAATCTAAAATGATTTATTGACAATTGATGTGATTATAGACGGAACGGATCAGACCGAGAAAGACGAAAGAAGACTGGAATTATGTGCGAAGAATGAGCCCTCGCGCATATGCACGACCGGACAGGGCCCATATGCGCGAGTTAGGCAGAGAACCTCGCGCATATGCGCGACAGGACCCGCTCATATGCGCGATTATGGCAGAGAACCTCGCGCATATGCACCGGAAAGGGACGCGCATATGCGCGAGCATAGGAAAGCTTGAAGGCCGAGACCAATAGGTCTCGCGCATATGCGCCGATAGAGGTCGCGCATATGCGCGAGACGTGCAGCTTGAAGGAATGAGCCCCTTGGCTTCGCCATGCAATATATATGTAAATTATGTTCATTTCCCTTGAAACATTTAGAAATAAGGAACCGAGGAACTTCAGAGCTAATCCCCAACTTTTGATGCTAGAGTTTGATTTACGCAAAATCCGTCCGTCTGATTTTTAATCTGATTTCATTACTGTGTTCCTATCGACAAGAACTTCAATTGGACGTAAGTTTTCTTATGTTTTGATATGAGTTGAAAATCTGATATGGAAGAAATCTTGATATGACTGGTATTATCTGTTCTTGAGATTGTTATCGTTATATAATCGAAATCAGATTGAAGAACGGATACCGAGATTGAATTTGATTGAGATTAGACAGATTTGATATCAGATTGTATTTTTGATCGATTATGAGTTGTGGAAATTGATATCTATTGATTTGTATTGCTGGGTATATTGAGAGTGTGCCGTTACGCCGTTGAAACAGAATTTGATTGAGTTCTGATTATATCCAGTATTGATTTGAATGGTATATTGATATCGTACTCCTCGATATTCTCATTGCCAAATTGAGTATTGACAGATTCGAATTCGAGACTTCGACTTCGTCAGATCTACGAAAAGAAAGGTATAAATCAATGTTGAACCGGGATGATACAACTCCAGTTAGATCGGACTTGAGTTTCCCAAAATCACATACTTTACTTTATTGCATTGATGTTTGCAATTCATGAGATTGATATGCTTAGTCTATTGATTTATAGCAAAACATGTATTGAGTCATGGGCGGATGTGCCTAGTCATTAGCGGAGGTGCCAAGTGTTTGGCGGATGTGCCAAGACACTGGATGTTTGGTTTATATCGATGTTTGCTTAGGAGCAGATCGGCTTCTATCGCTGAGATTCGGTATATTGTGCCAATGTCCAAGAACCGGGATCCCTAGATTAGAGATGAGTTGAGTCTGAGATGACGAGTCCAGAGTTATTTACAGCTTTATATCGATTCATGTCTTTCAGATTTTGATACATGTTATTGATATATGTTTCATGCTTTTATATCTGTTTATATGATTGCATGTATACATGGTTTATACTGGGAATGTATTTCTCACCGGAGTTATCCGGCTGTTGTTGTGTTTGTATGTGTGCATGACAACATGTGGGACAAGATCAGGGTCGGGAAGAGGATGAGAGATTCAAGATTAGCGTGGAGATCCGGACTTAGAGTAGATTGATTTCAGCACTGGATATATAGTTGTTGAAACATAGTTTGATATGGATGTATGTTGTACAAGACTTGTACTGTACTTTGAATGTTTATATAAAAAGGATTATTATATGTTCCGCATATATGTATTTAAAAAAAAAAATTAGACCCAGATTAATTAAATGATCTTAATAATGATTAAGAAGACAAATTAGGTTTGGGTCCCCACAGCAGGTGGTATCAGAGCAGTAGGTTCCTTAGACTGAGATAGAAGCTAGTGAGCGTGGTAGATTGAGTTTTCTTTCCTGCTTTTACATGCTAGAACTGCATTATGTTACGATGTGTTACTGCTTTGAAATGCATGTTTACCTGATTATCTGATTTGATTGTAAACATGTTTTATTGAGAATGAATCAGAACCGATTCTTGATCAGCAGTAAGATGATCAGAGGAGGACTGAAACAGAATTGTTGTATTTGGTTAGTAATCCTTTTGATAATCAGATATGTCTCCTCCAAGAGTCCCAGAACAGGGTAGTACCTCAACTAATCCGATGGATGTCACAACAACTTCGATGGAAACCTTACTGAAGAGATTTCAGTCATTTAAACCGCCGACTTTGAAGGGCATAGAGAATTCTGTTGAGTGTGAGAGGTGGTTAGATGACATTGAGATGCTGTTTGATTCATTGGACTATACAGATGAGCGCAGAGTCAGATTGATTGGGCACCAATTGCATGACGTTGCAAAGAACTGGTGGCTCATGACGAAGAGGGTTTTGGAGCATCGAGGTACAGTTATCAAATGGAGAATCTTTAAGACTGAGTTTTATCAAAGAATTTTCCCAGTATCGTACAGGAAAGACTAAGGGGCAGAGTTTGACAATTTGAGACAGGGTCAGTTGAACATTGAAGAGTATGTGGCCAAGTTACCTACATTGCTACGATTTGCTCCACATGTTGTTGAGAACGATGAAGCTGTTGCTGATCAGTTTATCAATGGGTTGAATTATGAGATCTTTACATTGGTAAACACTGGAAGACCGAATAACTTTGCTGACGTCCTGAATAGAGCAAAAGGAGCAGAAGCATGTCTGATGAGACAGAAAGGAGCTTCGTATGTTCCTCCAGTACCGAGACAGCAACAGACTTCGACTCCATCCCAACAACCTCCTCCCAGATTTGAGAGTGGCAGTAGCAGTGGTGGGAAGAATGATTTCTTGAAAGCCCGAGGAAAACAATTCAAGAAGTCAGGGAGCAGTTCATCTAGCTCCGGTGGTTCCCGACTGAGCCAAAGTAGTACAGGGGTCTACTGCAGAACTTGTGGAGGGAGACATCCCACAGAGCAATGCCAAGGAGTATTTAGTAGTTAACACATCTGCAGACAGCAGGGATATTTTGCGAGAGTATGTCCACAGAGAAGTTCTCAAAGATCCCAGGGAGCCGAATTATCTGGATTGGTGGCTAAGACTGATAGACAATCATCAGCTGTTCACTCTTTCCAGCCACCACCGACTCCTCAGTCACATCAGAGCCAACAGGAATCCAGACTATTAGCCAGCCTCCGAGACAGCAGGCCAGATTATTTTCTTTGACTGAAGAATAGGCTCAGGAAGAACCAGATGATGTTGTTGCAGGTAACTGTTCTTTATGTGGTTATCCTGCTTACGTATTGATTGATACGGTTGCTTCCCATACATTTATTTCTGAACGATTTGCATTGATTCATGCATTGCCTGTTGAGTCTTTATCATCTGTAGTATCTGTCTCTTCACCTTTGGGGAGAGGTCTTATATCAGTGAATTCTGTAAAACATTGTATGCTACAGTATGACGGGCATGAGATTGAGTTAGACTATATTGTACTTGGGTTGTCTGATTTTGACTGCATTATTGGTATCGATATGCTGACCAAGTACAGAGCTACCGTAGATTGTTTCCAGAAGATTGTGAGATTCAGAGCTGAGATGGCTGATGAATGGAAATTTTACGGTAAGGGTTCTAGATCGAGAATTCCTTTGATAACTGCATTATCTATGACTCGATTATTACAGAAAGGAGCAGAGGGATTCCTTGTGTATTCAGTTGACGTACTGAAATCGAGCCCATCATTGGCTGATTTGCCAATGATATGTGAGTTTGCTGATGTTTTTCCAGATGAAATTCCGCATTTACCTCCGATTCGAGAGTTAGACTTCAGCATTGAATTGGTACCAGGTACAGTTCCGGTTACATCAGACCGAGTGTTTCTCCTTTGGGTGCTCCAGTATTGTTTGTGAGAAAGAAGGACGGTTCAATGAGACTCTGCATTGAATACCGGCAACTGAACAAGGCTACGATAAAGAACAAATATCCTTTGCCTCGTATCGATGATTTATTTGATAAGTTGCACGGTTCTTCTGTGTATTCCAAGATCAATCTGAGATCTGGATATCATCAGCTGAGAGTCAGAGATTCTGATATTTCGAAGACAGCTTTCAGAACCAAGTATGGCCATTATGAGTTTATTGTCATCCCGTTTGGTTTAACGAATGCTCTAGCTGTGTTTATGGGTTTGATGAACCGTGTATTTAGAAGTATCTCGATGATTTCGTAATTATTTTTGTTGATGATATTCTGATATATTCGAAGAATATGATTGATCATGCCGAGCATTTGAGAATTGTGTTGAGAATTTTGAGAAAAGAGAAATTATATGCAAAGCCGTCGTAATGTGAATTCTGGCTGAAACAAGTTGTATTTCTGGGTCATATTATGTCTAGAAACGGTATTTCTGTTGATCCTAGCAAGGTTGAGGCTGTAATCAGTTGGCCTAGACCGATATCTGTGCCAGAGATACGCAATTTTATGGGTTTAGCAGGCTATTACCGTCGATTCATTAAAGATTTCTCTAGTATTGCTAAGCCTATTACACAGCTAACTCAGAAGAATGCACCATTTGTTTGGTCTGAAGAGTGTGAGTCCAGCTTTCTCGAATTGAAGAAGAGATTGACTAGTGCTCCGGTGTTGACTATTCCATCAGGTACTGGTGATTTCGTTGTTTATTGTGATGCTTATCACAGAGGATTGAGTTGTGTTTTGATGCAGCGAGGACATGTTATTGCCTATGCCTCAAGACAACTGAAGCCACATGAGTCTCGCTACCGAATTCATGATCTTGAATTGGCAGCCATCGTCTTTGCATTGAAGATATGGCGACACTATCTATACGGTGAGAAGTTTGAAATCTATTCTGATCACAAGAGTCTGAAATATCTGTTTTCACAGTCTGAATTGAATATGAGGCAACGAAGATGGCTTGATTTCTTGAAAGATTTTGATTGTGAAATCAAATACTATCCAGAGAAATCTAATGCAAGAGCTGATGCACTGAGTCGAAAGGTATGTTCTTTATCCTTATCGACGATTGGTGTTTCAAATTTTATTGAAGATTGCTGTTTGTCTGGACTAGCATTTGAAATAGATTATAGACTGTTGATATTGTATACAATTCAAGTAGAACCAGAGCTGATTTTGAGATTTAAACAAGCTCAGAAAGTTGATCAGAATGTTCAGAACTCGATTTCGATGGTAAGAGCAGGGCATCAGTCAGTGTATCAGGTACGTGACAGTGTGTTATATGTGAATAATCGTCTTGTTGTGCCAGATGTTTTAGATTTGAAACGACATATATTGTCAGAAGCGCATAGGAGTCGATTCAGTATTCATCCTGGTTGCAGAAAGATGTACAATGAATTGAAAAGACAGTTTTGGTGGAAACAGATGAAAGCTGATATTGCTGAATTTGTATCCAAGTGTCTGAATTGCCAACAGGTAAAAGCGGAAAGAAAGAAATCAGGAGGCCTATTACATAGTTTGTCCATTCCTGAATGGAAATGAGATCATATTTCCATGGATTTCGTGACAAATTTACCGCGTTCCTCCCAAGGTTGCGATGCGATTTGGGTTGTGATTGACAGATTGACCAAATCCGCATGTTTTATTCCGTACAAGATGACGTACAGATATGACCAAATGACAGAGATTTATGTCAGAGAAGTGGTCAGATTGCATGGAGTGCCGAAGTCGATTGTATCAGACCGTGATCCTCGGTTGACTTCGCACTTTTGGCACAGTTTGCAGCATGCTCTAGGTACGAAGTTACATCTGAGTACCGCATATCATCCACAGACCGACGGCCAGTCAGAACGGACTATCCAGACATTGGAGGATATGCTAAGAGCGGTAGTGCTAGATTTTGGCACTAGTTGGCAAGATTCTTTGCCACTCTGTGAGGTTTCGAACAACAACAGCTATCAGACGAGCATAGAGATGGCTCCATTTGAAGCGTTGTACGGCAAGAAGTGCAGATACCCTTTTTGTTGGGATGATATCTCTGAGGTACCCGAGATTGGGCCTGACATGATCCGAGATATGACTGAGAAAGTGAAGCTAATTCAGAAGAGAATGAATACAGCTTAAGACAGACAAGCCAAATATGCCAATGTTCGTCGTAGACCGTTGGCATTTGAGGCAGGAGACAAAGTATTCTTGAAGATTTCTCCTTTCAGAGGTGTTGTCAGATTTGGCACGAAAGGGAAGTTGTCTCCACGTTATATTGGGCCTTATGAGATTCTCGAGAAGATAGGAGATCGTGTCTATCGACTCGCATTACCGCCTTCTTTATCTGGAATACATGATGTTTTTCATGTATCTTTATTGCGGAAATATCTTCCTGATGCATCTCATATTATTCAGCCAGACGAGGCCGAACTTGATGAAACACTGAGTAATTTTGAAAAACCGATCCAGATTCTCGATCGTAAAGAGAAGCAAATCAGAACGAAGACTATTCAGCTTGTGAAAGTTCAGTGGAGTCGTCATGGCATTGAAGAAGCTACGTGGGAGACTGAATCAGATATGAGACAAAAATTCGCAGAGTTTTTTCAGTGATGTGAGTCTTCTTATTTAGCTTCTATTCTCCAATTTTATTGTATCTGATTTGATATCTGATTTGATTGCCTGTGATTTCGGGGACGAAATCAGATCTTAGAGGGGGAGAAATGTAATACCCAAGAATTTTGTTATTGTAATCTGAAATGATTTATTGACAATTGATGTGATTATAGATGGAACGGATCAGACCGGGAAAGACGAAAGAAGACTGGAATTATGTACGAGGAATGAGCCCTCGCGCATATGCGCGACCGGACAAGGCGCATATGCGCGAGGTAGGCAGAGAACCTCGCACATATGCGCGACAGGACACGTGAATATGCGCGAGTGTGGCAGAGAACCTCGCGCATATGCGCCGGAAGGGGACGCGCATATGCGCGAGCGGAGGAAAGCTTGAAGACCGAGACCAATAGGTCTCGCGCATATGCGCCGGTGGAGGTCGCGCATATGCGCGAGACGTGCAGCTTGAAGGAATGAGTCACTTGGCTTCACCATGCAATATATATGTAAATTATGTTCATTTCCCTTGAAACATTTAGAAAGAAGGAACCAAGGAACTCCAGAGCTAACCTCCAACTTTTGATGCTAGAATTTGATTTACGCAAAATCCGTTCGTCTGATTTTTAATCCGACTTCATTACTGTGTTCCTATCGACAAGAACTTCAATTGGACGTAAGTTTTCTTATGTTTTGATATGAGTTCAAAATCTGATATGGAAGAAATCTTGATATGACTGGTGTTATCTGTTCATGAGATTGTTATCGTTGTATAATCGAAATCAGATTGAAGAACGGATACCGTATGAAATTGTTATCATTTTTAGATTGAATTTGATTGAGGTTAGACAGATTTGATATCAGATTGTATTGTTGATCGTTTATGAGTTGTGGAAATTGATATCTATTGATTTGTATTGCTCGGTATATTGAGAGTGTGCCGTTATGCCGTTGAAACAGAATTTGATTGAGTTCTGATTATATCCAGTATTTATTTGAGTGGTATATTGATATTGTACTCCTCGATATTGTCATTGCCAGATTGAGTATTGATAGATTCGAATTCGAGACTTCGACTTCGTCAAATCTACGAAAAGAAAGGTATAAATCATTGTTGAACCGGGATGATACAACTCGATTTAGATCGGACTTGAGTTTCCCAAAATCAAATACTTTACTTTATTCTATTGATGTTTGCAATTCATGAGATTGATATGCTTAGTCTATTGATTTATAGCAAAGCATGTTGTAATGCCCTAGATTTAATATCGTGTTAAATTACGATTATTGATTTTAATCGAGACGATTATGAGATGGGCTAACCGAGACACAAAAGGAGATTTTATGTGGGAATTGTTGGTGGGAGGATCGAAGGTCTCGCGCATATGCGCGAAGAGTAGGCGCGCATATGCGCGAGCTGTGCGGAAGCCATAACGAGAGACCGAGCATTGGGCGCACATGCGCGACCTCAATACGCGCAAATGCGCGAGAGGTCCAAAGAGTTGGGCGCACATGCGCGACTTAGATTCGCGCATATGCGCGAGATAACCCGAGAGTTGGCATTTTTGAACATTGGTCTCGCGCATATGCGCCGAGTAAGGGCGCGCATATGCGCGAGATGCCGTGTAGACACGCGCCAGGGCTTATCGCCTCGCGCATATGCGCGGAGGAGGGTCTCGCATATGCGCGAGACGTGTTGCACGTAGAGTGAGCCATTTGCCTTGTTGCATGTACGTGTGTATATATATATATATATATCAACATATATGTTTTAAGCATGAGAAAAGGGAAAGCGAAGGAAACATTGTCAAAAAATTGTTTTTGAAATCGTGGAGTCGCGATTGTGTACAATCCGTCCGTCTGATTTTGAATCTGACTACGGTACTGTGTTCCTATCAATGCAGGCTACAACTGGACGTAAGTTTTACTACGTTTTGACATGTTTTGAAATTATGATGTTGTCAGAATTGAATGGAATTCATATATGATGTTCTTGACATGTTAGACATCATAGAATCGAAGTCAGATTAAGAAACGGACTGATTATGGAATTGTTATGATTTTCTGATTATATTGATCTGAAATCTGACAGATTCGGATTATGGATGGATTACAAATTGTATCGGATATGAGTTATGATTTGTAATTGATGTCTGTTGATATGGTATTGACGGGGATACTGAGATTGTGCCGTTATGCTGTGATTTGAATTAAATCCGGATTAATAAGATTCAGTGCTAAATTGAGAATGGAATATTGATATTATGATTCTCAATATGTCGTTTCAGATTTACAGAGACAGTCTTGAGTTCAGAATTGATATTGCTTCAGACCGAGACTACAAACGAAAGGTATAAGTCAATGTGGTATTGGGAGATCGACTTAAGTCGGTTTAGACTTGAGTTTCCCTAAATCACATACTTTACTTTATTGCATTGATTTGATTGATGTACTTGTTCTCTTGAATTATAGATAGCAGGTATTAGACGAGTAATCTTGTGACAGAAGTGCCTGATAGTGGCGGGATCGCCACGGGCACATTGCACGATGTCACAAGATAGTGTATGGGCGATAGTGCGAAAGTCTGTCACCGGATGATTGGCTATCGATGTGGATAGAATTGTAGCTTCTCTATTACTGGTGATCGGTACTGTATCGATGTGGATAGAATTGTAACTCTTCTATTACTTATGATCGATATCATATCGATGTGGATAGAATCGGAGTTTCTTCTATTACTGGTGATCGATACTATATCGATGTGGATAGAATCGGAGCTTCTTCTATTACTGGTGATCGATACCCTATCGACGTGGATAGAACTGGAGTCTTTTCTATTACTGTTGGTCGATATGAGAATGCCAACTTCTGGAAACCGGGATCCCTAGACTAGGATTGAGTCTAGTCTGAATTGTAGAGTTACGAGTATTGTCGACAGTTTGATATTGATTATGTTTCAGATTTTGATACATATTGCTGTTATCTGTTACATGCTTTATATTTGTTTATATGATTGCTTGTTTCGTTGATTTATACTGGGATTATATTCTCACCAGAATTATCCGGCTGTTGTCTTGTTTGTATGTGTATATGACAACAGGTGGGACAGGATCAGGGTCCAGGAGATGAGGAGAGATCGTGATAGAGTGGAGACTTCGGCCGTTGATGTATATAGGGTTTTGGCACTTGATATTAGATGTTGAACCTTAGTTTTTACTGATTTGTAGACGGTACAGGACTTGTACTTTATTTTATACTGAGTTGTATATTAGTTTGATTTCACTATATTCCGCATTAAAAAGAAAAAAATTTTATTACCCTAATTACTTGATTAGTAAATTGATCCTGATGACGATTAATAACTGATTAGTGTCCGGGTCCCCACAACAGGTGGTATCAGAGCGATAGATCCTTGAGACTGAGATAGGAGCTAGTGAGCGGGGTAGATTGAGGTTTTCTTTCCTGCTTTTGATTGCTAGCATGATTTACTGCTTTATAATGCATGTTTATCTGTTTATCTGACTTGATTTGAAAACATGTGTTATTGAGAATGGATCAGCACTGATTCTGGATCAGCAATAAGATGATCGGAGGAGGACTGAAACATATTTGTGTATTGGGATTACTAATCCTTTTGATTATCAGATATGCCTCCGAGAAGAGTACCTGAATAGGGTACTGCTTCAAATCCTCTAATGGACGTTACAGCTACTCCAATGGAGACCTAGTTAAAGAGATTTCAGTCGTTCCATCCACCGACTTTGAAGGGTACGGAGAATTCCGTGGAATGTGAGAGTTGGTTAGCCGATATTGAGATGATGTTTGAATCTTTAGAGTATATTGACGAGCGAAGGGTGAAACTGATAGGGCACCAGTTACACGATGTGGCAAAGAACTGGTGGATTACCACAAAGCGGGCCTTGGAACAACGAGGTACGACTATTACCTGGAATGTCTTTAGAACTGAATTTTATCAAAGGTTCTTTCCAATTCGTATAGAAAGGACAAGGGAGCCGAGTTTGCAAACTTGAGGCAGGGCCAGCTAAACATTGAGGAATATGTGGCCAAATTCTCAACACTGCTCCGATTTGCTCCCCACGTAGCTGAACATGATGAGGCCGTTGCGGATCAGTTTATAAATGACCAAATCCTGAAATCATTACCTTGGTGAATACCGGGAGGCCAAACAACTTTACTGATGCCTTGAACCGAGCCAAGGCAGCCGAAGCCGGTCTGATGAGACAGAAAGAGGCTTCGTTTGTGCCTGCAGCACCAAGATCACAGATGTCTCCACCATCTTCTCGATATGAAAGCGGCAGTGGTAGTGGGAAGAAAGATTTCCTGAAAGCTAAGAGAAAGCAATTCAAGAAATCTGGAAGTAGCTCATCCAGTTCGAGTGGCTCGAGACAGACTGGTCAAGGCCAGAGTTATAGAGGACCTTACTGCAGCACTTGTGGAGGGAAGGATTCCACAGAACAGTGCCGAGGAGTGTTCGGCAACTGCCGCATTTGTAAATTGCATGGACACTTTGCCCGAGTGTGTCCACAGCGAAGTGCCCAGGGATCCCAGGCTGCTGAGTCATCTAGATCAGTGGCTCAGACAGGGAGACGATCTTCTGCCGTTCATTCCTTCCAGCCACCACCGCCTACCCAGTCACAACCGAGGCCAAGAGGGAGCCAGACAGCGAGCCAGCCTCCTAGACAGCAGGCCCGAGTGTTCGCTTTGACTGAGGAGCAGGAACATGATGCACCTGATGATGTTGTTGCAGGTAACTGTTTTATTTCTAGTTATCCTGCTTATGTATTGATTGATACTGGTGCATCCCATACATTTATATCTGAGCGATTTGCTTTGATGCATTCTTTGCCTATTGAGTCATTATCTGCGGTAGTGTCTGTCTCTTCTCCTTTGGGGACGGGTTTGATATCAGTTGTAATGCCCTAGATTGTATGTGGATAAAATGAAAAGATGAAGAGTTGCTCGAAGAAAGGGACCGCACCCGCGCCTAGAGAAGCACCGCACCCGCGGTGCATGGACAGAAAGTTAACCATTTTTACAGTAGGGTCACCGCACCCGCGGTCCAAGAAGGAGTGCACCCGCGGTTGATGGACAGAGAGTTGAAATGTATTTACAGAAATGACACCGCACCCGCGGTTCAAACGTAACCGCACCCGCGTTGATGTCACCGCACCCGCGGTCTTATATGTAGCGCACCCGCGGTCGACGTTTATGCAAAGTTGGATGGACTGCCGAAGCTTGAGCGCAGCCGCGGTTCATGAACTACCGCACCCGCGGTCATACGTGTTGATTGAAGAATAAAGCATGTGTCCTTGGACATGCATATAAGGTGTGTTGTCTTTCCTTCACTCTTCCTCAACAGAATGAGAATCGTGAGGAACTCCATGAAAGCTCAAGTATTCATCATGTCTTAGAAATTAGATTGTGCAACATCCAACCAACTAAATTTCAATCCAAACATAGATTTATGCTCCTGGCATCAAAAGCTACAAAAAGATGTAAGTATTGTTCACTTTCAACATGTTTTGATATATATGTGTTGGGAGAATGATGAATTGAGCTCCATAATATGTTCCGGAGATTTTAAGCAACGTATATTCGTAACCGGATCGAAGAGCGGACATTGTATGCTATTGTTGCTATTTCCAGCATGCTTAGTGTTAAGATATGCAGATTTTGAGTACTATCATGTGTTTATGATGAGTATTATGAGTTATGGTTACTGATTATTGAAGTTTGAGTTGACCGGTACAGAGAAACTACGCCGTTATGCCGCCAAAACGTACCAAGATTGAATATTGCTCCATATGTGTATCCTTTTGAGTTAGAAGTTGATATGGTGCATTGTATATATGTCATTTCAGATTTGGTTTGACAGATTCGATATCGAGAATACGAGACTTCGACTGCTACGAACGACAAGAAGGTATAATTCATGTTTTGTTTGGGGAAGACACAACTCAAATGAGATTCAATTTGAGTTTCCCAACCAAATCACATACTAGAATTGTTGTTTATCTTGTGATATGAATTTGATTTGTTTATAGATTTATATTCAAATCTCTTGATATGATAATGTCTTGTTTATAGATTTATACTCAAGACTTTGAGATAGGAGAGTCATTGGCAGACTTGCCAAACTAGATGTTCGGTGGTGTCGACGCTTCGGATCAGATTCACTCCGATTGCAGACATTCGATACAGACTTGACCGAAGTCTAGGAATAAGACGTACAGTTACCCCGATTGGGAGGGTAGGTGACAGACAGTGACGTCTTATTCACACCGGGATCCCTAGAGTAGAGTCGATTCGAGTCAAGACATGATTTGATTTGAGTTGCATGTTTAGATAGATCGGTTTCATAGACTATGGAGCCATTGTTATTGCTTTCATGCATGATTTATGATTTCGTATCAGCATGTATACATGTTTTATACTGGGATTTGTTCTCACCGGAGTTTCCGGCTGTTGTTATGTTTGTATGTGTGCATAACAACAGGTGGGGCAGGATCAGGGTCGCGACAGAGATGAGACATCAAGATAGCGTGGTGACTTCGGGCGCAGAAGATCACTAGTGATATTGTACTAGATTTGTACTACTCGTAGTTTATGGTTTGTATTAAACCCTAGTGATGTATTGGTAGTAAGACATGACATGTATATTATATGTGTTGTAATTCAATAAAGAATATTATGTTTAGTGTTTACATTTGAATTAATGTTAAAAAGCGAAAATTTGACCCACATTTTG
The DNA here is from genome assembly GCF_025594145.1 of Primulina tabacum. NCBI lineage: Eukaryota > Viridiplantae > Streptophyta > Magnoliopsida > Lamiales > Gesneriaceae > Primulina > Primulina tabacum. The sequence goes on along the minus strand of NC_134553.1, from coordinate 22,546,377 downwards.
AATAAAGATCCAGTTAATCCCAAAAAGAATTGAGTTAGAGCCCGGGTCCCCACATCAGTGAAATCTGTTAGATCGTGTATACTGCAGTATGATGGGCATGAAATTGAGTTAGACTGTATTTTGCTTGGGATATCTGACTTTGATTGTATTATCGGTATCAATACGTTAACCAAGTACAGGGCTACAGTCGATTGTTTCCACAAGATTGTTCGATTCAGACCTAAAATGGCTGAGGAGTAGAAATTTTTCGGTAAGGGTTCTCGAGCTAGAATTCCTTTGATATCTGCAATAAATATGACTCGATTATTGCAGAAAGGAGCTGATGGATTCCTAGTATATTCAGTTGATTTACTGAAGTCGAGCCCATCATTGGCGGATTTGCCAGTGGTGTGTGAGTTTGCTGATGTCTTTCCAGATGAGATTCCTGGATTGCCTCCGATTCGAGAGATAGACTTCAACATTGAGTTGATGCCAAGAACAGTTCCGATTTCGAGGACTCCGTACAGGATGGCACCGATTGAGTTGAAAGAGTTGAAAGAACAGTTGAAGGATTTACTGGCCAAGGGATATATCAGACCGAGTGTATCTCCTTGGGGTGCTCCAGTACTGTTCGTGAGAAAGAAAGACGGTTCCATGAGACTTTGTATTGACTACCGGCAACGATAAAGAATAAATATCCATTGCCTCGTATTGATGATTTATTTGATCAGTTACAGGGTTCTTCGGTGTATTCCATGATCGATCTGAGATCTGGATACCATCAACTGAGAGTCAGGGATTCTGATATCTCAAAGACAGCATTCAGAACCAGGTATGGACACTATGAATTTATTGTCATGCCATTTGGTTTGACGAATGCACCAGCGGTATTTATGGGATTAATGAACCGTGTCTTTCAGAAATATCTCGATGATTTTGTGATTATTTTCACCGATGATATCTTGATCTGTTCAAAGAATGTGATGGAGCATGCTGAGCATTTAAGAACTGTGTTGAGAATTTTAAGGGCAGAGAAATTGTATGCTAAACTGTCGAAATGCAAGTTCTGGTTGAAACATGTGGTATTTCTGGGGCATATTATATCCGGAGACGGGATATCCGTTGATCCCAATAAGGTTGAGGCAGTGATTTCTTGGCCGAGACCGACATCTGTACCAGAGATACGCAGCTTTATGGGTTTGGCAGGATATTACCGTTGATTCATCAAAGATTTTTCCAGTATTGCCAAACCAATTACACAATTGACTCAGAAGAATGCTCCATTTGGTTGGTCTGAGGAATGTGAGACCAGTTTTCTCGAATTGAAGAAAAGATTGACCAGTGCTCCAGTGTTGACCATCCCGTCAGGTACTGGTGATTTTGTTGTTTATTGTGATGCATCTCACCGCGGATTAGGTTGTGTTTTGATGCAGCGGGGGCATGTGATTGCTTATGCCTCGAGACAACTGAAACCCCATGAATCTCGTTATCCAATTCATGATCTTGAATTGGCAGCCATCATCTTTGCATTGATGATATGGCGACATTATCTGTACGGTGAGAAGTTCGAGATCTATTCTGATCACAAAAGCTTGAAATATCTGTTTTCACAGTCCGAATTGAATATGAGGTAGCGAAGATGGCTTGATTTGCTTAAAGATTTCGATTGTGAAATCATATACTATCCAGGAAAGTCTAATGCAGCAGCTGATGCACTGAGTCGAAAGGTATGTTCTCTATCCTTATCGACTATGGGTGTGAAGGGCCTAAAACTCCTTTCTTGAAAATTTGCGGAAAATTAAAAATTTTCTTTTTAAAAGAACTTAAATGGCCTCATTCATAAAATCACTGGTGAATCAAGTTCAATATTTCAAAATAATAGCAGCGGAAGAAAATAAAGTTTTGCCAACAATAACAATTTAAAAATTTTCCAACGACTGATAAAAATTGTTTGCGGAATAAAATAACAACTGCTGCACTGAGGTCCTCGGGTGCCACTACTGCCGACCCAAGCTGGCTCACTGGTCCCCGCCCTCAGCCCTGGCCTCATCAGTACCTACAACAATCAAGTCTAGTGAGCCTAAAGACTCAGCATGCATATAACGCAGGTAACGAGTAAAAATCTGAATTTAAAATATACATGAGTTAACATATCCTGTCCTGAGGCATACTGAAAATAATCTGTACTAAGCAATTATAATACGTGCATAACTGAACTGGAAATCACTGTAAAAAAATATTTGCTCCTTGGAGCCTGTACTGAAATATCTGGTAAAATTTTCTGTTGATATTATGTTTTACGCCTGTGGCCACTGCACTAAGCTGAACTGATCGGTAACTGGCTACCGGGGAGGCTGAAACTGAACTGAGCTGGCCGGTCACTGGCGACCGGGTGGTACCATACTGAACTGATCGGTCACTGGCGACCGTATAAAATAACACTCCCACATAGTGAATGAACCACAAGCCATATCGCATAAATCTCAAAAATAATCATTTTCTATTTAATGCACGTAAAATAATTAACTGGCGTAATGAAAATTCCTGTAATTTTACTAACTGGATTGGATTGGATCGTTCCCAGGCTCGCTGCAACCTAACTGTGCCATGAAAAATATGCAATAGCTTAAACTTGACCAACTACGCAATTTACGTTCAAAGGATGCGACTATGACGCCTAATGACTTCGCATTTAATCATGACTCCGAGCCAACTTGAACCGTCACTGAACCGACGTATAGTCATGATTAAAATATGCTGAAAAATCATAAAATAATGCTCCTAAAATGATAGGGTCGAAATCTAGGTGGAATGGAGGCCAAAACACGAAACGCTCTTTCGAGAGTCAACTTGGCACATTGCACCGTAAATTCTCGTACGACCTCAAAAATGATCCAAATGACAAACGGTCAAAAACATGACCTTCCTAACTCAATGAGGCACTGTCCAGTCCAAGGCCATGGGCTAAAAGCCAACCAAGAACTCGAACGAGCCTCTGAACCGACACAGCAACTTGCTGAAATTTCCAGCAGCTGCGCAACTACAAGACTTGCGTTGGTTTCGAGACTAAAGGCCATTAGGGGCGTGAACCACCGACCAGAGACTCTTACCAACATCCCAAGGAATGATTTGAACCATGGCTAAGGGCCCTAGGCCAGCCACAATCCGCATCACACCATAACTCAACCGAAGGGTCCAACCGAGAGCAACGTGCATGCGTGTGTAGTGTTTATGCTATGATCGATGTCTCGTGTCGTTCCAATGGCCATTTGATTGACCATGGCACGATCTAGACATCTAGGAGCATGATATGAACCGTGGCTAAGGGCCATAGGCCAACCAAGATCCACACCAAGCAAACACAAACCGAAACCAAAAGCTGTCCAACCGAAGTAGCCGAAGGGGTATAGGGGCTGTTGTGATGTTTTTATTAAAAACCGATGAACCATGGACCAAGCCACCAAAAGGGCAACTTAGTCACGTCTTAGACTTGCTAGGGAAGTGATCCAACCATGGCTATAGGCCCTTGGGGCAGCCAAGATCAGATCCTTCCTCCATGACAAGAAACTGAATTTTTCGAACAACATTTCTGCACCTATGGGGACTTGCTGTCATTCTGAATTTCCAGCAAGCATGGGGCTGGTTTGAATGGACCAAAATGGTCCTAATGCATCCTACTACATGTATAAAAGCCGCCTTGGGAGCCTGGAGTCGATCCAATACCTGAAACTCACAAACCAAAAGAAATCGTGAAGCTTGCCAAGGAATTCGAAAATTCTGCATGTGTGGTTTCAAAATGTTTTGACATGGATCTCGATTTTTACTTGAATAAACATGATCATGTACTGAAAAATAAATGATAATATGACTTGATTGAGGTTTGAAAGAAAACTAGACATGCCTGGTTTCGTTTCGAAAGAAAACGAACGAAACAACGACGACGCGGCACGGAGGAGGTGGAGCGCTTCTCTTTTCTACCTTACCTTGCTCTCGATTTTTCTCTCTTCTTTTTGGCTAGGTACCTCACGATTTTTCTACTGAAAATGAGTGTGAATTCACTCTGAATTTTCGAAAAGGAGAGGAGGGGAAAAATGGTTATGAGGGGTGAGGAGAAGGGTGCACAATATAAGGAAGAATCAAGACCAAGTCCACTCCCCTTTGAATTTTAAATTTTGAATTGATATCAAATGAGTTGGTGGATGCTTCTAGGAGGTAGTGGCCGAAATTTTGCTTATTTTCTAGTCTAGGATATGTCCATTAATTAATTAAATTGTGCTCCCAAAAATCCTAGAATTATTCTACTAATTACATGCAAAGAATTGGTCAAAGTTGATGAGTTGGAAAATGAATCTTCTAGCACTAAGGGTGGCCGAAAAATGCATGATAAAATAAAGGGAAATGTTGATTATCTAGTCAACTAATAATCCTTGAAAGCCTTACTAATCCTTTAAATAATTTTAGTGAGCTAACCCCTTAATTAAATAACTTAAATGAGTTCATTTCTTAATCACCTCAAATAATTAAATTAAATCCTCAAACCTCCCTTTCTAACTTAAATGAACTTGGTTGCTAGCTAAATTAACTTCTGGAAATATTTCTCGAATCTTAAATTCTATCTCAAAACTCCAACTTCGGTCCGGCCTCACTGAAATAACTGAAATGCTAAAGATCAAACTACTGAACTGAAATAATAAAATAATTAACTTCAAACAAATGCATTTAAAATAATCATTCAATGAAGTCAATTAAATTTAAAAATCTAGAATTATGCACGGCTTATACGTCTACTGACTTACGGGTTCTACAATGGGTGTTTCGAATTTGATTGAAGACTGCTGTTTGTCTGGAATCGCCTTTCAAACAGATTGTCAGCCTCTAAGATTATATGCGATTCAAGCTGAACCAGAGCTGATTTTGAGAATTAAAGTAGCTCAGAAAGTTGATCACAATATACAGAAGTCGATTGCTATGGTCAGAGCTGGACATCGATCGGAATATCAGGTTCAAAATGGTATTTTGTATGTGAATAATCGTCTTGTTGTGCCGAATGTTTCGGATTTGAGACAACGAATACTAGCAGAAGCGCACAACAGTCGTTTTAGCATTCATCCTGATGGCAGGAAAATGTATAATGATTTAAAGACACAATAATGGTGGAAGCAAATGAAATCTGATGTTACTGAATTTGTAGCCAAGTACCTGAATTGCCAACAGGTGAAAGCTGAGAGGAAGAAACCAGGAGGATTGTTACAGAGTTTGTCGATTCCTGAATGGAAATGAGATCACATTTCCATGGATTTTGTGACACAGTTACCGAGGTCCTCCCGAGGTTGTGATGCGATTTGGGTTGTGATTGATCGATTGACCAAATCTGCATGTTTTATTCCATACAAAATGACGTGCCAATATGATCAGATGGCCGATATTTATGTTAGAGAAGTAGTCAAATTGCACGGAGTGCCGAAATCGATTGTTTCAGACCGTGATCCTCGGTTTACTTCGTACTTCTGGCAGAGCCTGCAGCAAGCTCTCGGTACGAAGTTACATCTGAGTACCGCATATCATCCTCAGACTGACGGACAGTCAGAACGAACGATTCAGACATTGGAAGATATGTTGAGAGCTGTAGTGCTTGACTTTAGCACTAAGTGGCAAGATGCATTGCCTCTTTGTGAATTTTCGCATAACAACAGCTATCAAACGAGTGTTGAGATGGCAGCATTCGAAGCGTTGTACGGAAAGAAATGTCGATCCCCTCTTTATTGGGATGATATCTCTGAAGTTCCTGAGACTGGACCTGACATGATCAGAGATATGGCTGAAAAAGTGAAACTAATTCAGAAGAAAATGAAGGAAGCACATGACCGACAAGCCAAATATGCCAACCTTCGACGTAGACCGTTGGTATTGGAGACTGGAGATCAAGTATTGTTGAAGATTTCTCCATTCAGAGGTGTGGTTAGATTTGGTAAGAAAGGAAAATTGTCTCCACGATATGTTGGTCCGTATGAGATTCTCGAAAATATAGGAGATCGTGCCTATCGACTCGCCTTGCCGCCTTCATTATCAGGGATACATGATGTTTTTCATTTATCTATGCTGCGGAAGTATCTCCCTGATGATTCTCACGTTATTCAACCAGACGAGACCGAGCTGGATGAGACATTGAGTTATGTCGAGAAACCGATTCGGATTATCGATCGTAAAGAAAAACAGCACAGAACAAAGACAATTCCACTTGTGAAAGTTTAATGGCCTCGTCATGGCATTGAAGAAGCTACTTGGGAAACTGAATCAGATATGAGACAAGAATTCCCAGCATTGTTTCACTGATGTAAATATTTATTCGGTTTTAATTACATGTCTTCTTAATGATATGATTTGACGATCTGTGATTTCGAGGACAAAATCGTATCTTAGAGGGGGAGAAATGTAATGCCCGAGATTTAATATCGTGTTGAATTACGATTATTGATTTTAATCGAGACGATTATGAGAGGGGCTAACCGAGACACAAAAGGAGATTTTATGTGGGAATTGTTGGTGCGAGGACCGAAGGTCTTGCGCATATGCGCGAAGAGTAGGCGCGCATATGCGCAAGCTATGCGGAAGCCATAATGAGAGACCGAGCATTGGGCGCACATGCGCGACCTCAATACGCGCACATGCGCTAGAGGTCCAGAGAGTTGGGCGCACATGCGCGACCTCAATACGCGCACATGCGCGAGAGGTCCAGAGAGTTGGGCGCACATGCGCGACTTAGATTCGCGCATATGCACGAGGCGATGTGCATGATACGCGCGGAGACAGAGTGTCTCGTGCATATGCGCCGAGTGATGTCGCGCATATGCGCGAGACGTGTTTTATGAAGAGATGCGCCACCTCGCCTCAAACATGCAGGATATATATATATATCACAATCGATTTAAAAAGAGAAAGAAGAGGAAAACGAGAGGTTAGGGAGGAATTGCTCTTTGATTTTAGAATTTGAATTACGCGAGATAACCCGAGAGTTGGCATTTTTGAACATTGGTCTCGTGCATAAGCGCCGAGTTAGGGCGCGCATATGTGCGAGATGCCGTGTAGACACGCGCCATGGCTTATCGCCTCGCGCATATGCGCGGAGGAGGGTCGCGCATATGCGCGAGACCTGTTGCACGTAGAGTGATGTGGGGACCCGGACATCTAACTCAATTCTTTTCGGGATTAATCGGATCTTTATTCAAAATGTGGGTCAAATTTTCGCTTTTTAACATTAATTCAAATGTATAAAAGTAAGCACAATATCTTTCTTTATTTAATTCAACAAACATAATATACATGTCTTGTTCTAGTATTTTCATACAAACTAGTGTTTACTACAAACTACAAACCACAAGTAGTACAAGTCTATTAAAAATCACTTATCATCGTCTGCGCCCGAAGTCACCACGCTATCTCGATCTCATCTCTGTCGTGACCCAGATCCTGCCCCACCTGTTGTTATGCACACATACAGGCATAACAACAGCCGAAATCTCCGGTGAGAACAAATCCCAGTATAAAACATGTATGCATGCTAATACATAATCATAACCATGCAGGAAAGCAATAACACTGGGTTCCATAGTCTATGAAACCAATCTATATGAGCATGCAATTCAAATCAAATCATGTCTTGACTCAACTCGACTCTACTCTAGGGATCCCGGTGTGAATAAGACGTCACTGTCTGTCACCTACCCTCCCAATCGGGGTAACTGTACGTCTTATTCCTAGACTTCGGCCCTGTCTGTATCAAATGTCTACAATCGGATTGAATCTAGTCCGAAGCGTCGATACCACCGAACGTCTAGTTTGGCAAGTCTGCCAATGACTCTCCTATCTCAAATGCTTGAATATAAATCTAGAAACAAGGCATCATCATATCAAGAGATTTGAATATAAATCTATAAACAAATCACAATCATATCAAAAGATAAACAATAATTCTAGTATGTGATTTTGTTGGGAAACTCAAATTGAATCTCATTTGAGTTGTGTCTTCCCCAAACAAAACATGCATTATACCTTTCGTCGCACAATGTCTGTCGATGTCGAAGTCTCGATGACGAATCTGTCACTAACAAATCTGAAATGGAAATGTTGATACATATTCTATCAATCTCTAATCTCAATCAACACATATCCAATTCAATACTTGACCTCGGTACCATTTGACGGCATAACAACGTAATTTCTCAATACCAATCAATTCAAATCTCAACACAAATCTATATCAATTCTCAACAATGAATAATCAACATCATATATACATCATACTTTCAAAATCTGCATATTCTCAATCAAGATATGCTAAAATTCATAACAAATGCATACGGTACTATTTCTTTGATCCGGTTGCGAATATACGACATCTATAATCTCAAGAATCTCTAATAGCAACCATATCATAATTTCTCCAACACATAAAATCTGAATCATGTTGGAATTGAACAATATTTACCTCTTCTTGTAGCCTTGGTTGAGAAGATCACAAATCTGAACTCTAATTAAAATTCTGATGAAGATATCTTATACAATCAATTTCTAAAAGAAATAGAACATGAAGGAATTCTTGAAGTCTCTCTCTCGTTCCATCTGCTGAAAATGAGGAAGAAATGAATGACAACACACTTATATGTGCATGGCCAAGACAAATGGCTTATTCTTTGGAGTACACGTCTCGCGCATATGCGCGACATTACCCGCGCATATGCGCGAGACCTACTGGTCTCGGCCAAGGCAAATTCAACACCTCGCGCATATGCGCGCTTCATCTCGCGCATATGAGCCAAAGGTTCTGGAGGTGTTGCGCATATGCGCGCCTTATCTCGCGCATGTGCGCCGATGCTTCTGTAATTTTTGCGCATGTGCGCCGGTCTAGTGGCGCATATGCGCCGAGTTCATCTCATATCTATAATTTTCATCTACTTTCTCGTCTCTTCCGGTCCGATGCAAGGAGTCTACAATTACCTTAATTATCAACAAAACAAATCTGATTATGATAATCAAATTCTCGGGCCTTACATTTCTCCCCCTCTAAGAAATGATTTCGTTCTCGAAATCGCAGACAATCAATTAAATCAAGTAAAAGAGGCAATGTAATCGAAAATGGAATGGACACTCACATCATAGAAATAACTCGGGATATCTCTGTCTCATCTCTGACTCTGTCTCCCAAGTTGCTTCTTCAGTGCCATGACGACTCCACTGGATTTTCACTAGTGGAATAGTCTTCGTTCTGAGCTGTTTTTCCTTTCGATCAAGAATCTGTATTGGTTGTTCAATATAACTCAACGTCTGATCCAGCTCAGCTTCGTCAGGCCGAATGACATGAGAAGCATCAGGAATATATCTACGCAACATCGATACATGAAAAACGTCATGTATCCAGGATAGAGAAGGAGGAAGAGCCAGTCGATAGGTTCGATCGCCAATCTTTTCAAGAATCTCATATGGACCGATGTATCTAGGTGATAATTTCCCGCGTTTTCCAAATCTGACAATGCCTCGGAAAGGTGAAATCTTCAAAAACACTCTGTCTCCTTGTTCAAATACTAATGGTCTACGTCTGATATTGGCATACTTGGCTTGCCTATCCCGTGCTGTCTTCATTCTTTTCTGAATGATCTTCACTTTCTCAGTCATTTCACGGATCATATCAGGTCCAAGTTCTGGTACCTCAGTTATATCATCCCAGTATAGAGGAGATCTGCACTTCTTACCATATAATGCTTCAAACGGTGCCATCTCTATACTCGTTTGGTAGTTGTTGTTGTACGAGAATTCACACAATGGTAGTGAATCTTGCCAACTAGTGCCAAAGTCTAGCACTACAGCTCTCAACATATCCTCTAAAGTCTGGATAGTCCGCTTTGACTGTCCATCTGTCTGGGGATGATAAGCAGTACTTAGGTGCAATGTCGTACCTAAAACCTGCTGCAGACTGTGCCAAAAATGTGAAGTGAATCGTGGATCACGATCTGATACGATAGACTTCGGCACACCATGTAATCTGACTACCTCTCTGATATATATCTCAGCCATCTGATCTTGTCGGTATGTCATTCTGTATGGAATAAAACACGCTGATTTGGTTAATCTGTCAATAATGACCCAAATCGCGTCACAGCCCCGAGATGATCGAGGTAATTTCGTCACGAAATCCATGGAAATGTGATCCCATTTCCATTCTGGACTAGACAAACTCTGAAGTAAACCTCCGGGCTTCTTTCTCTCAGCCTTCACCTGTTGGCAATTCAAGCACTTAGACACAAATTCTGCAATATCTGTCTTCATCTGTTTCCACAAAAATTGTGTATTAAGATCATTGTACATCTTTCTGCCACCAGGATGAATACTGAACCGACTATAGTGCGCTTCTGACATAATCTGTTGTTTCAATTCTGGTACATCTGGCACTACAAGACGGTTATTCACGTACAGAACATAATCATGTACCATATATTCTGACTGATGTCCTGATCTGACCATCTGAATCGACTTCTGAATATTCTGATCAGTTCTCTGCGCTTCTTTGATTCGCATAATCAAATCTGGTTCAACTTGAATCGAAGCAAGTAGCAATGGTCTACTACTTGTATCAAATGCTAATCCAGACAAACAACAGTCTTCAATCATATTAGTCACACCTATGGTCGATAAGGATAGAGCACAAACCTTTCGACTCAAGGCATCCGCTGCTGCATTTGACTTCCCTAGATAGTATTTGATCTCGCAATCAAAGTCTTTCAACAAATCGAGCCATCTGCGCTGTCTCATGTTCAATTCTGACTGAGAAAACAAGTATTTTAGGCTTTTATGATCAGAATAAATCTCAAATTTCTCGCCATAAAGATAATGATGTCAAATCTTTAATGCAAATACGATAGCCGCAAATTCAAGATCATGAATGGGGTATCGAATCTCGTGTGGCTTCAGCTGTCTAGAGGCATATGCAATCACATGGCCTCGCTGCATAAGAACACACCCCAGCCCTCTGTGAGATGCATCACAATATACAACGAAATCGCAAGTACCTGAAGGAATCATCAAGACAGGTGCACTGGTCAGCCTCTTCTTCAACTCTAGGAAACTGGATTCACAATCTTCAGACCACACAAACGGCGCATTTTTCTGTGTCAACTGGGTAAATCAGGCTTCACAATACTGGAGAAATCTTTGATAAATCGTCGATAGTACCCTGCCAGACCCATGAAACTGCGTATTTATGGCACAGAAGTCGGTCTTGGCCAACCGATCACAGCTTCAACTTTAGTTGGATCCACAGAAATACCTTCTCCAGATATGATATGACCCAAAAAGACAACCTATCTCAGCCAAAACTCACACTTTGACAGTTTAGCATACAATCTTTCATTTCTCAATGTTTGCAACACAATTCTCAAATGATTGGCATGCTCATTCAAATTCTTTGAATACACCAAAATATCATCAATAAAAACAATCACAAACTCATCTAAATATCTCTGAAAGACGCGGTTCATCAGTCCCATAAACACCGCTGGAGCATTCGTTAAACCAAAAGGCATGACAATAAATTCGTAATGTCCATACCTGGTTCGAAATGCTGTCTTTGGTATATCAATATCTCGTACTCGCAGCTGGTGATATCCAGATCTCAAATCGATCTTGGAATAAACAGAGGATCCCTGCAACTGATCAAATAAATCATCAATGCGAGGCAATGGGTACTTGTTCTTTACCGTCGCCTTGTTCAGTTGCTGGTAGTCAATACATAATCGCATAGAACCGTCTTTCTTTCGTACAAATTGTACTGGGGCGCCCCAAGGAGACACACTCGGTCTAATGTATCCCTTGGTTAGAAGATCTTCTAATTGTGCTTTTAATTCTTTCAACTCTATCGGCGCCATCCTATACGGGGTTCGAGATATAGGAACAGTGCCTGGCATAAGATCTATACTGAAATCAACCTCTCGTACTGGAGGTAACCCTGGAATCTCCTCTAGGAATACATCCGCAAATTCGCAAACCACTGGCAAATCTGCCAACGTCAAGCTCGGCTTCAGTAAATCTACTGAATAAATAAGGAACCCTTCTGCTCCTTGTTGCAACAATCTCCTCATAGTCAAAGCAGATACTAAGGGAATCCGAGATCTGGAACCCTTCCCATAGAATTTCCACCCCTCTGCCATTTCAGGTCTGAATTTGACGATCTTGTGGAAACAATCTACGGTGGCTCTGTACTTGGTTAGCATATCAATCCCAACAATACAATCAAAATCAGCCAACCCAAGAACAATGCAATCTAAGTCAATCTCATGACCCTCGAATTGTAATATACAATTTCTAACTGTAGTCACAGATACAAGACCACTTCCCAACGGAGAATAAATAGATACTACAGTCGACAATGACTCAACAGGTAATGAATGCAATAATGCAAAACGTTCAGAGATGAATGTATGCGATGCACCTGTGTCTATCAACACATATGCAGGATAACCGCAAAGAAAACAGTTACCTGCAATCACATCGTCTGGTGCATCTTGGGCTTGCTCCTCTGTCAGTGTGAACACTCGAGCCTGCTGTCTGGGAGGTTGGCTCACTGTCTGGCTACCTCTGGCTTGGGACTGGGACGGTGCAGGTGGCGGCTAGAAGGAATGAGCAGATGATGCTTGCCGCTCCGGCTGAGATACTGAACCAGATGCCCCAATACTCTGAGCTTGCTGTGCACCTCTCTTTGGACAGACTCTGGCAAAGTGTCAATGCTGTCTACAAATAGTGCATCGGCCCATGACTCCCTAACACTGTTCAGTGGCATGCCTGCCCCCACAAGAACTGCAATAAACACCAGTATACTCTGCACTCTGGCTAAGATCTCTCTGTCTTGACCCACTGGAGCTCGACGAACTGCTCCCTGACTTTTTAAACTGTCTGCCTTTAGCTTTCAACGAATCTTTCTTGCCACTACTACTGCTTCCACTATCAAATCGAGGAGGAGGTGGTGGAAACTATGCGGCGGGCTGTGGCTGTCTCTGAATCTGAGCACTATAGGAAGCTCCTCGCTGCCTAATCAAGCCAGCCTCTGCTCCTTTCGCTCTGTTCAGTGCATCAGAAAAGGTGTTGGGTCGTCCAGTGTTCACCAAAGTAAAAATATCAGGGTTTAAACCATTGATGAACTGGTCCGCGACCGCTTCGTCATTTCCTGCCACGTGTGGCACAAATCGAAGCAAGGAAGAAAACTTGGCAACATACTCTTCTATGTTCCACTGCCCCTGTCTCAAGTTTGCAAATTCGGCCCTTTTGTCTTTTCGATAGGAGACTGGAAAGAAACGTTGATAAAATTCATCCTTGAATACCTTCCAAGTAATATCAATACCTCTATGCTCCAATGCTCGTTTCGTGGTAAGGCACCAACTCCTGGCCAGTTCTTGTAACTGATGCCCAATCAACTTCACTCTTCGTTCATCTGTATAGGCAAGAGATTCAAACAACATCTCTATATCGTCTAGCCAGCTCTCACAATCCACTGCATTCTCCGTGCCCTTTAAGGTAGGTGGATGGAATGATTGAAATCTCTTCAACAAAGTCTCCATCGGTGTCGCAGTAACGTCAATCTGAGTACCTGACGTACTACCTTGTTCTGGCACTTGACCTGCAGCTGGTTGTGGTATTCTTCTAGGCGGCATAATTTGATTATCAAACAGATTAGTACACAGTCTATACAATCTGTCTCAGCCCTCCTCTGATCATATACCTCTGATCCAGAATCGGTTCTGATTCAGTCTTTACAAGTACATGCTATAAATCAATTCAGATAACAATACAACATGTAATAAGGAAAGCAATAAATCATGCTAGCACATCAAAAGCAAGGAAGAAGACTCGATCTACCCCGCTCTTTCTATTCTATCTCAGTCTACAGAACCTACTGCTCTGATACCACCTGTTGTGGGGACCCGGGCATCTAACTCAATTCTTTTCAGGATTAATCGGATCTTTATTCAAAATGTGGGTCAAATTTTCGCTTTTTAACATTAATTCAAATGTATAAAAGTAAGCACAATATCTTTCTTTATTTAATTCAACAAACATAATATACATGTCTTGTTCTAGTATTTTCATACAAACTAGTGTTTACTACAAACTACAGACCACAAGTAGTACAAGTCTATTAAAAATCACTAGTCATCTTCTGCGCCCGAAGTCACCACGCTATCTCGATCTCATCTCTGTCGTGACCCAGATCCTGCCCCACCTGTTGTTATGCACACATACAGACATAACAACAGCCGAAAACTCCGGTGAGAACAAATCCCAGTATAAAACATGTATGCATGCTAATACATAATCATAACCATGCAGGAAAGCAATAACATTGGGTTCCATAGTCTATGAAACCAATCTATATGAGCATGCAATTCAAATCAAATCATGTCTTGACTCGACTCGACTCTACTCTAGGGATCCCGGTGTGAATAAGACGTCACTATCTGTCACCTATCCTCCCAATCGGGGTAACTGTACGTCTTATTCCTAGACTTCGGCCCTGTCTGTATCAAATGTCTACAATCGGATTGAATCTAGTCCGAAGCGTCGATACCACCGAACGTCTAGTTTGGCAAGTCTGCCAATGACTCTCCTATCTCAAATGCTTGAATATAAATCTAGAAACAAGGCATCATCATATCAAGAGATTTGAATATAAATCTATAAACAAATCACAATCATATCCAAAGATAAACAATAATTCTAGTATGTGATTTTGTTGGGAAACTCAAACTGAATCTCATTTGAGTTGTGTCTTCCCCAAACAAAACATGCATTATACCTTTCGTCGCACAATTTCTGTCGATGTCAAAGTCTCGATGACGAATCTGTCATCATCAAATCTGAAATGGAAATGTTGATACATATTCTATCAATCTCTAATCTCAATCAACACATATCCAATTCAATACTTGACCTCGGTACCATTTGACGGCATAACAACGTAATTTCTCAATACCAATCAATTCAAATCTCAACACAAATCTATATCAATTCTCAACAATGAATAATCAACATCATATAAATCATACTCTCAAAATCAGCATATTCTCAGTCAAGATATGCTAAAATTCATAACAAATGCATACGGTACTATTTCTTTGATCCGGTTGCGAATATACGACATCTATAATCTCAAGAATCTCTAATAGCAACCATATCATAATTTCTCCAACACATAAAATCTGAATCATGTTGGAATTGAACAATATTTACCTCTTCTTGTAGCCTTGGTTGAGAAGATCACAAATATGAACTCTAATTAAAATTCTGATGAAGATATCTTATACAATCAATTTCTAAAAGAAATAGAACATGAAGGAATTCTTGAAGTCTCTCTCTCGTTCCATCTGCTGAAAATGAGGAAGAAATGAATGACAACACACTTATATGTGCATGGCCAAGACAAATGGCTTATTCTTTGGAGTACACGTCTCGCGCATATGCGCGACATTACCCGCGCATATGCGCGAGACCTACTAGTCTCGGCCAAGGCAAATTCAACACCTCGCGCATATGCGCGCTTCATCTCGCGCATATGCGCCCAAGGTTCTGGAGGTGTCGCGCATATGCGCGCCTAATCTCGCGCATGTGCGCCGATGCTTCTGTAATTTTCGCGCATGTGCGCCGGTCTAGTGGCGCATATGCGCCGAGTTCATCTCATATCTATAATTTGCATCTACTTTCTCGTCTCTTCCGGTCCGATACAAGGCGTCTACAATTACCTTAATTATCAACAAAACAAATCTGATTATGATAATCAAATTCTCGGGCCTTACAAGTGAGCCATTGCCTTGTTGCATGTACGTGTGTGTGTGTGTGTATATATATATATATATATATATCAACATATACATTTTAAGCATGAGAAAAGGGAAAGCGAAGGAAACGTTGTCAAAATTGTTTTTGAAATCGTGGAGTTGCGATTGTGTACAATCTGTCCGCCTGATTTTGAATCTGACTACGGTACTGTGTTCCTATCAGCGCAGGCTACAACTGGACGTAAGTTTTACTACGTTTTGACATGTTTTGAAATTATGATGTTGTCGGAATTGAATGGAATTCATATATGATGTTCTTGACATGTTAGACATCATAGAATCGAAGTCAGATTAAGAAACAGACTGATTATGGAATTGTTATGATTTTCTGATTATATTGATTTGAAATCGGACAGATTTGGATTATGGATGGATTACAAATTGTATCGGATATGAGTTATGATTTGTAATTGATGTCTGTTGATATGGTATTGACGGGGATACTGAGATTGTGCCGTTATGCTGTGATTTGAATTAAATCCGGATTAATCAGATTCAGTGCTGAATTGAGAATTGAATATTGATATTATGATTCTCAATATGTCGTTTCAGATTTACAGAGACAGTCTTGAGTTCAGAATTGATATTGCTTCAGACCGAGACTACAAACGAAAGGTATAAGTCAATGTGGTATTGGGAGATCGACTTAAGTCGGTTTAGACTTGAGTTTCCCTAAATCACATACTTTACTTTATTGCATTGATTTGATTGATGTACTTGTTCTCTTGAATTATAGATAGCAGGTATTAGACGAGTAATCTTGTGACAGAAGTGCCTGATAGTGGCGGGATCGCCACGGGCACATTGCACGATGTCACAAGATAGTGTATGGGCGATAGTGCCAAAGTCTGTCACCGGATGATTGGCTATCGACGTGGATAGAATTGTAGCTTCTCTATTACTGGTGATCGGTACTGTATCGATGTTGATAGAATTGTAACTCTTCTATTACTGATGATCGATATCATATCGATGTGGATAGAATCGGAGTTTCTTCTATTACTGGTGATCGATACTATATCGATGTGGATAGAATCGGAGCTTCTTCTATTACTGGTGATCGATACCCTATCGACGTGGATAGAACTGGAGTCTTTTCTATTACTGTTGGTCGATATGGGAATGCCAACTTCTGGAAACCGGGATCGCTAGACTAGGATTGAGTCTAGTCTGAATTGTAGAGTTACGAGTATTGTCGACAGTTTGATATTGATTATGTTTCAGATTTTGATACATATTGCTGTTATCTGTTACATGCTTTATATTTGTTAATATGATTGCATGTTTCGTTCATTTATACTGGGATTATATTCTCACCGAAATTATCTGGCTGTTGTCTTGTTTGTATGTGTACATGACAACATGTGGGACAGGATCAGGGTCCAGGAGATGATGGAGATTGTGATAGAGTGGAGACTTCGGACTTTGATGTATATAGGGTTTCGGCACTTGATAATTAGATGTTGAACCTTAGTTTTTACTGATTTGTAGACGGTAAAGGACTTGTACTTTATTTTATACTAGGTTGTAATATTAGTTTGAATTCACTACATTCCGCATTAAAAATAAAAAATTTTATGACCCTAATTACTTGATTAGTAAATTGATCCTGATGAAAATTAAGAACTGATTAGTGTCCGGGTCCCCACACATGTATTGAGTCATGGGCGGATGTGCCTAGTCATTGGCGGAGGTGCCAAGTCTTTGGTGGATGTGCAAAGACACTGGATGTTTGTTTTATATTAGGGATGTAATCGAGTCGAGCCGGGCCGAACTCTTGAATTTTTGAGCTTGGTTCGTTTATAATCGAGCCGAGCTCGAGCTTTATTTAACGAATATATGCATGGCTTACGAGCTTATTCAAGCCTTTATCGAGCCTAAACAAGCTTAATAAATATGAATTATACATTTAAATTTTCATTAAATTAATTAAAAAGTAAATTATATATTAAAGAAAAATATATTATTCTTATTAAAATTTGTAAATTTATTATAATAAATAATTTTAATAGATTTTTCTATATATTTCATAAATAATATGCAAAATCAATAAATCAAATATCAAAAATATTATTTTTTCATCTAAAAGATTACTTATGAACTTACCAACGAACATGTTCACGAGCTAACGAACAATTTGGTTCGTTTACATCCCTAGTTTATATCGATGTTTTCTTAGGAGCCTATCGGCTTCTATCGCTGAGATTCGGTATATTGTGCCAATGTCCAGGAATCGAGATTCCTAGATTAGATATGAGTCGAGTATGAGATGATGAGTCTAGAGTTTATATACAGCTTTATATCGATTCATGTCTTTCAGATTTTGATACATGTTATTGATATATGTTTAATGCTTTTATATATGTTTATATGATTGCATGTATACATAGTTTATACTGGGAATATATTTTCAACCGGAGTTATCCGGCTGTTGTCGTGTTTGTATGTGTGCAGGACAACAGGTGGGACATGATCAGGGTCGAGAAGAGGATGAGAGATTCAAGATTAGCGTGGAGATCCGGACTTAGAGTAGATTGATTTCAGCACTGGATATATAGTTGTTGAACCTTAGTTTGATATGGATGTATGTTGTACAAGACTTGTACTGTACTTTGAATGTTTATGTAAAAAGGATTATTATATGTTCCGCATGTATGTATTTTTTTAAAAAAAAAATTAGACCCTAGATTAATTAAATGATCCTAATAATGATTAAGAATACAAATTAGGTTCGGGTCCCCACAAATTTTTTCTTTTCTAGCAAGAACCATGTGGCAAGCGTTTCCCGGTCATCTTCCAGAATCCACCGCGTCGTTATTCGTTATCTTCGAGTGTTGAGATGCTAAGGCATGTATATTCTTTCATTTTTCGTATCGATTTTGTCATGGTAAATATTTTCAATATATATTGTGTGTAAAAATCCATTTATGTTATGGAAAGTTTGAGCAAAAATGTTTGAAATGATTTTCAGATCTCAAAAATCGAATCTGTTGTCATTTCGAATCCTGTGAATTTTTGGCCGGTTTTCTCGAAAAACTTTCAACACATAAAATGTAGAAATTTTTGATATATTCAACTTGACTTTAAATTCGTATTTATTGGACAAGAAACGAGTCAGTTATGATCATTTTTGTGTGACTACTCGAACTATGTAAAAATGTATTTTTTTGAGGATTTTCGAGCCCAACCAAGTCGGCGGCGCTCGAACGGTAAAAATTTACCGCCCGAGCGCCTAGCTTTCTTTAAAAAAAATAATAATAATAAATTTTTTGTCTTAGAAAGACATGCATAATGTATTAGTATGTTCGACATGCAAAGAAAATGTTTTACATTTTTGAGGTATGCAAATTGTCTTGTGACCAATTATGAACAAGTTTGAAAGACGGAGAATGTGTCTGGGGACCTCTCCACCCCGGTAAAGCATGACCGGGTAATGATCAAGAATGGAAAGCGGTATAGCATGACTAGGGACCAATCCACCCAGTAAAGCATGACCGGGGATCTTATGTATGTGGTAGTGGACATTCCATCCAGCCCGGTACTGTGGTTTAGTCTGATCAGGCGCAATATGTATGGGTCACTTGCTTGGAAACATGTCTCTACGCAAAATGATGATGACTATGCGTGTTTAAGTATGTATGATGCAAGAACGTTTATGAAATGTTTATGAAATGATATCACGTCTATGCTTATGTAAGTATATTCAAAGTTGAGTTATGTATGTGTTACTTTAAAATGAATGTGGTTTTATTATACGTTACTTGCTATTCCCAGTTTATACATGTTGAGTCTTTAGCCTCAATAGACTTGATTGATGCAGGAGAGGACGAGTATGAGGATCAGTGAGCTGGCTTGGACTGTGCGGTGAAATAACCCGATGATCGCCTTAGTTTTCAAGGATTTTATTTTTAAGCATGATAAAATTTTTTACTCTTATCTTATTTTTAACAAATTACTTTATGAGGTTTTAAACAAGTACTTGTTGCAAGTTGTTTACAATTTCAAATATTTGTTCAAGCATTTTAATTATTTGGCATTTTGAATGAGAATTTCATATATAAGAAAAAAAAATTATTTTCCACAAATTTTAAGTATCTTTAAAAGTATGGTACGTCACAGTTGGTATCAGAGCGATGTTCTTGTAAAGGGTTATGCCTACTGTCGGTTGTGAGAAGCTCACAAAGTCACGCCTCAAGTCTGTAAGTTTTAAAGTTTTAAAATTCTTTCATGTAATAAGCATCAAGGTCATGATTAAAGCATGTAAACATTTAAACTCGATTTACTTGCATCTTATGATTTGGATATTATGTAGTTGCATTCTTGCATGTGGGTTTACGTGTTGGGTAAATTTTGAAACAGTATGCCTACAAGACGTATGATTGCACGAGAAGCAGGTGAAGAGAACAGAGAAGCTCGTGATGAGGAGATGGCCACTCCTCCTCGCCCACCAATAGATATGCAGGCACAGATGCTTGCAGGTATGACTTATTTCTTTGCACAGTTTGCGGGAAACAATACTGGAGTTGATACAGGAGCAAGGCCCAGGCCAGAGGCAGTATATGAGAGGTTCAGGAGCATGGACCCAAAAGAGTTCTCGGGGACTACTGACCCCATGATAGCTGAGGGATGGGTTAAGTCCATCGAAATGATATTTGCTTTAATGGAGCTGCAGGACGCAGAAACAGTTAGATGTGCCGCCTTTATGTTGACAAAGGACGCCAGGATGTGGTGGGAGAGCGTGTCTGTGTCGGTGAATTTGCAGACCCTGTCTTGGGATGGTTTTAAAGAAGTCCTCTACTCCAAGTACTTCACTCAGGAAGTACGCTCCCGACTGACCAGGGAGTTTATGACTTTGCGATAGGGGGACAACAGCGTTACAGATTTCATAAGGAACTTTGAGAGGGGGTGTCACTTCGTGCCCCTGATTGAGAATGATGGTCGGGAGAAGCTGAGGCATATTATTGACGGTTTACGACCGGTCTTGTGCCGTGATGTTAGATTTGCTGGTCCTACCACCTATGCTATTGCCGTGTCGAGAGACTTGGTGGCCGAACAGGACCAGAAGGACATCGTGAATGACAGACAGGGCAATAGGCCCTATCAGGCGCCCCAACAACAACAGCGGCAGCAGCAGCAGTTCTAGAGGCCTTTCCAGGGACAACCGAAAAGAGACCATTTCAAGGACCGCCGAAAGGCAAAGGTCCTATGCCACAAAGAAAGCTCCTCGGAAGCCTGAGTACCCAGTGTGTTCGAAGTGTAACCGTCAGCACATTGTCCAGTGTTTATGGGGTTCTGGAAAATTCTTCAAGTGAGGAGCCAATGATCATAAGTTAAGGGACTGCCCGCAGTGGAGGCAGCCAACTCAGGGGTGAGTGTTCACCATGCATGCTGAGGAGACGAACCCAGAATCGACTCTACTGACTAGTAACCTATCTAATTCAGCACAATATTTCATTTGGTCATGCATGCTACCATTTTTTTCTCGGGATATTAGTATGTTGTTTTCATGAATTGGAAACTTTGGATAGAAATTTTCAACTTTGCATGAGGTTAAGAGTTGTATTTTGGGATATAAGTTTATGTGTTGTGCTAACGTCCTTCATGAAACATCTTCATAAAGAATGTGGCCATGAGGGCTTTGTTAGATTCCAGGGCCACTCACTCTTTTATCTCGGAGACATTCGCTAATTATTTTAGTGTCAAATTCATTGGAATTGCGTGAACTACTCTGTGAGTCCCATCAGGTAAGAATTATCAGCTACTAGCGTGGTCAGAGATATCGATTTTTAACTACAGGGCCACCTAGTTTTTCTGACCTGATTATGTTGCCCATTCCAGAATTTGATGTCATTTTGGGTATAGACTAGCTAATGAAGAACAAGGTTCTGATTGATTTTCAGAAAACATCAGCATTGGTAAGACAGTTGGGCATCGAGAAATTTCTTTTTGAGCCAGACAGATGTAGATGTTTACCTCGCATGAACTCTTTAATGCAGGCACAGAGACTTATTCATAAGGGGTGCCAGGCATTCCTGGCAGTATCATTTCAACACATGATGAGTCCACCCCATCGATATCTGATGTACCGGTTCTCAGAGAATTTCCTGATGTTTTCCCAGACAACGTCATAGGCCTTACACCGGGGAGAGAGGTGGATTTCGCCATTGACCTTGTGTTAGACACTGTGCCAATTTCTAAGGCATCGTATGTTTGGCTCCAGCAGAGATGTTAGAGCTCAAGCAGCAAATTCAAGAGCTCCTAGACAAAGAATTCGTCCGCCCTAGTTTCTCACCATGGGCGCACCAGTGCTCTTCGTAAAGATGAAAGATTGAAGCATGAGGTTGTGTATCGATTACCGAGAATTGAACAAGGTAACAATCTAGAACAAATACCCATTACCAAGGATCGAGGACTTATTCGATTAGTGGTTTGGGATATATTATATCTAGCAGTGGCATTGAGGTGGATCCAGCTAAAGTGATTGCGGCAAAAGAATTAGTTGAGCCGAAGAACGCGTCAGAGATCCGTAGTTTACTTGGCTTGGCAGGCCACTACAAGAAATTTATTCAGGGATTTTCCTTGATTGCAATGTCAATCACTTCTTTGTCGAAGAAAAATGCTAAATTTGTATGGAGTGAAGATTGTCAGAAGAGCTTTGATACTTTGAAGCTAGCTCTTATTACAGTGCCAGTTTTAGCCATGCCATAGGGCAAGAAAATTTTGTGTTCTACACCGATGCAATTTAGCTCAGTTTAGGCGCAATATTGATGCAGCATGGTTGGATTATAGCTTATGCTTCCAGGCAGTTGAAGGTGCATGAGAAGAACTACCTGACTAATGATCTCGAGTTAGCTGCCGTTGTCTTTGCGTTGACGATATGGAGACATTATCTGTACGGTGAGAAATTCCAGATATTCACAGATCACAAGAGTCTCAACTATTTCTTCACGCGGAAAGAACTGAATATGAGACAAAGACGGTGATTGGAGTTAGTAAAAAACTACGATTGTGAAATTAGCTACCATGCAGGGAAAGCTAATGTTGTGGCAGATGCTTTGAAGAGGAAAGTAGCTGTCGTAGCACAGCTATCAGCGCAGATATCTCTTCACTTAGAGATTCAATGGTTTAGCTTAGAAGTTTATCTTAAGGGCAGAAGCTCCCAAATGGTCTAATCTGACAGTCAAATCTTTATTGCTAGACCGAATTCGTAGAGGTCAGCCTTCAGATGAACATTTACAGAAGTAGAGACTGAGAATGAAGCCAAGGGCAGTGTAATCTACACAGTGTCTTATGGTATTGTGAATTACATAGGAAGGATGTGGGTGCCTAGTGTTGATTGGATTAGAGATGATATTTTGACAGAGGCATATACATCTCCGTATTCCATCCAGGAGGTACCAAAATGTACAAGGACTTACAGATATTGAATTGCTAGCCAGAGATGAAGCGGGACATTCGTAGATATGTATCTGAGTGCCTCATTTGCCAACTAGTGAAAGAGAGTATCAAAGGCCTGCAGGTATGCTTAAGCCGCTTCTATTCTCGAGTGGAAATGGGAGAATATCAGCATGGATTTCATTGTTGGATTTTCGAGGTCAGTTAGAGGATCTTATGCCATTTGTGTTACAGTGGATCGACTTACTAAATCGGCACACTTCTTACCGGTGAAGACGACTTTCTCCATGACTCAGTATGCAGAGCTCTATATTCGAGAGATATTCCGATTGCACGGAATCCCAGTATTGTGTCTGACAGAGATCTGAGATTCACATCGTCCTTCAAGAAGCATTTACAATCAGCTATGGGGACGAAGTTGCTATTCAGTATGGCATTCCGCCCTCAGAAAGATGGCCTGTCTGAGCGTGTGATTCAGATATTGGAAGATTTTTTGCGATCTTGTGTGATCTATTTCCATGAGAATTGGAAACCAAAGCTACCACTAGTGGAGTTTACCTACAACAACAGTTTTTAATCATTTATATGTATGGCTCCCTACGAAGCATTGTATTGGGATGAAGTCGGTGAGAGATTAGAACACGAGCCAGAGATTGTTTAGCTGACTGCAGATGTGGTTGTCAAGATCCAACACAGGATGAAGACCGCCTAGAGTCGCCAAAACAGTTATGCTAACAAGAGAAGAAGGGATCTCGAATTTGCCGTAGGACATCATGTTTTCGTAAAGATAGCACCTATGAAGGGTGTTTTGAGGTTTGGAAAGAGAGGCAAGCTGACTCCGAGATTCATTGGACCATTCGAAATTCTTGAAAGAGTTGGGACATTTGCTTATCGTATAGCGCTACCGCTGAATCTAGTCGGAATACACAATGTATTCCATGTTTCGATGCTGAGGAAGTATATGGTAAATCCTTCGCATGTTTTGAGCTATGAGTCGTTGCATTTTGCTCCAGATCTGTCATATGAGGAAATAATTGTCTAAATTCTAGACAGACGTGAGTGGAGACTTCAGAACAAAGTGACCAGGTTGGTCAAAGTCAAGTGGTTGAATCAATCAGTGGAGGATGCCACTTGGGAGGCCGAAGTAGATATAAGAGATCGCTACCCGGAGTTTTTTGATAAGATTTAATTTCGAGGATGAAATTTATTTAAGTGGAGGAGGAATTGTAGAGCCCAAAATCAGTACACGTAAAACACATGCATTTATTTAAATTGTTAAATGATTTATTTAAATTTTTAAATGATTTTAGTGATGCATGATTTTTTATCTTTGCACTTTTTTAAGTTATTATATGTTTAATTGATTCACGTTAAAATTTCTTTATCGAGTTTTATATTTCAGGCGAATATTCGATGCGGGATCGGAAAATGAGATCGGCAACGATTTAGGCGATTTATGAAAATGTTGTATTTTATTTTAAGTCAATAAAATTAGTACTTTAAATAGTTTATGAAATTAAGCATTTTAAAGCCCGATTTAATTTATTTGGTGATTATGAGATTTTTAAGCTTTTCCAAAAAAATTACTAAGTTGAGTAGTGGAGATTTTAAAAATTTGTAAATTTTTTTTTTTATTTTAAGTGGGGTAAAGTTATTTGATGAGTATTATTTTATTACTTATTATTTACCTAAACAATTATTTAGCCCTTAATTAATTAATTAAGCAAAATGATTCCCACTAATGACACACTCGTTCAGCACACACAACACACACATACACGTTCAGATTTTTAGAGAAAAGCTAGGGTTCTAAATTCTCAGTAGAAACCACCCCTCTCCCTGGCATATTTCTAGAGAATTGTGTTCTTTTTTCTAACAAGAAATCGTGTAGCATCGTCCTCCGGTCATATATCGTCATCTTCGAGCATTTAATCAGCAAAGACATGTATATTCTTTTATTTTTTCATCGATCTTGTCGTAGTAAGTATTTTGATGCGTATTGTATGCAAAATCTGTGTATGTTATGCAAAATTTTGAGCAAAAACGTTTGAAATGATGTTGGATAAAAATTTTTGATCTCAAAAATGAGTCTGCTGTCATTTCGAGTACTGTGAATTTTTGGTCGACTTTCTGGAAAAACTTATAACATATAAAACGTAGTAATCTTCTATTCCTTCGATTTGACAGTAAATTCGTAATATTTTGACAAGAAACGAGTGAGTTACGATCATTCTTTTGTGACTGCTCAAAGTGTGACTTTTTTTGAAAAATGTTCTTCATGTTTCTTGAGTTATTTGATTGCGGGCTTCGTTGGGAATCACCGATTCATCATTGCGGCATTTAAGTGTGTCAAGTGGGGTTATCATACCGTTTTTGGTGCGTCGTTTTGAGTCAATAAGGGTGAGGATGTATTAGGAGTCATAGGGATGCAAAGGGATAGAAGATGACCTTTTAGGGCTTGGTTCACGCAGGGCTAGCGCCGCAGCACTGCTGGTTTGTGTAAAGCAGCACCACATGTCACGCCCCGAGTCCGAAGCGTCGGTGACATCCGGCATTGTTTAGCAATTACATTGAAAACAATAAAGCCTCGTTTCAAATCAAACCAATCTTTTTCATAAATAGAATATTGTCTTTACATTGACAATAAAAATACATCAGAGTTGCAAATGCGGAAACTGAACAAAAGGAATATAAAGTCTTGATTTCTTGTATCTTTCTCATCGGCTACCATCCTCAGAAGTCTTCTTGTTCCTCCTCATTCAGTTGCTCTTCATTTTAATCTAAAATTTGTAAAGGGGTGAGTGTTTTGGGAAACACTCAGCAAGTGGGGGTCGATCGATTTTCAATGATACATATAGATCTTAATCTTTAAAACATTTCTTTGACAAACTTTCAAATCTCCTTACTTTTAACTCATCATAACAGAAACGAAACAAATATGAGACAGAGGTTATCAGATGATTCAGAGAAGTTCAGAAACAGATAAGAACAATTCATAACAGAACAGATCGGAACAGACAGAACACTGTTACTCATCTGATTTCCATGGTCAAATTGTCCCATATATGTTAGTCCTCTAAGGGGTGAGGCCAGAACACGGTTTTATACCCACCGATGGGGGCCAGACAGAACATGGTTTTATACCCACCAATGGGGGCCAGACAGAATTACAATTCTCGTCCCATTTCAAGTCGAGTTGTAACAGTGCAACACAGAATTCAGATTTATCGGACAGAACTTATCAGAGTTTTCAGATATCAGAGTTTCAAACGGATTCAGCGGAAACAAAGAATTTCGAAGCATAGAAAAAAACACATAATCGATCGAAATTTTAAAATACGGACATCATGCTGTTTTCGAAAATGAGGACACACATTCATGCATGTCATAACTTATATATTAAAGATTTAAAAATACAAACGAATATACATATCAAAAACCCACTTACCGTATTATGAAGGTTGAACCGAAATTTGTAGATGTTGACACGAAGTTTCCTCTCGGATTTCGGGCAGAACTTCGACTTATAATTTGAACAGAACACTAATCTTATTGTTTCAGCAGCACTTCGACGCGAATTTTTGATCGCCTGCACTGCAAGAACTTCCTTCCCTTTCCTTGCTCTCCTTTGGCTGAATTTTGAGAGTACTTTTTGGTGTACTTTTCTCCCAACCTTGAGGTAGTATTTATAGGAGAATTATGGCCCTTCCCTACCCCTTTGGCCGAAACTTGAAGCCCAAGAATGGACTTGAATGTGCTCATAATGGTGGTCAAAGGTAATCCAAGCACCAAAGGTCATTTCCTGCACCATAAATTTGTCCTAGCCTCTTAGCTCTTCCTTAGCTCCTTCATTGGTTGTCTCAGTGGTCATTTCTTGCATAATAAGTGTGTCCAAACCTTTAGCTCCTCCTTTATCTCTCTTTTTGGCCTTTTTAGGACAAGCATGGTTGAGCTTCTTTGAGCTGAAAGATCGAGCTCATGAGCTAGGGGTTTTCTCCCCAAGAATAAATGAACTTCCTTGAGCTGAGGGTTTTAGCTTTTGAGCTGAGGGTTTCTTGTCCAAGAATCTTGGAGCTTCCTTGAGCTGAGGGTTTTAGCTTGTGAGCTGAGGATTTCCTCTTCCGAGCGACGTACCCTTAATTCTCAAGGTTTTGCATTGCTTCGGCTTCTTTTTGAGCTATTTTCCGAGCTTTTTGAGGTGCTTTGCTTCGAAAAATCCGGGTTCTCACACCACAGCACTGAAAGGGAGTGCCTAGGCACTAGACAGGCACTGCATCACTGCTCCTCAATGCCTAGGCGCTGATTCTGGTATCTTCGGGCTTCGAGTTTAGGTGCTATTGCTTCATTTGGTTATTAATACGTCGTTATGTCCAAGCTTGATGAGGGTTCGACTAGTTGTTACGAGTCTTGAATGGGAATCTTTGAGTCATGGTTTAAACAAGGTTTGGGTTTTCCATTGCTTGGGAAATTTTCATACTTCACATCAGGATTTGGTTCAAGGTTCGATGTCATGGTATAGTATAAAGTTTAACATGGTCAAGTTCCGAGTGGTCTAGAAATTCATAAGTTATTTATTTACTTCGGTGGTGAGTTAATTGGCATGATTCAGTTATAAAAATAGAGTTTCTTGAAATACAAGTTAGCATGTGCAGCAGTAGCCCAAGCGAGATCCAATGAATTCCTCAACGCTATGTAAGTATGTTCGACATGCAAAAGAAAATATTTATGTTTTTGAGGTATTCTAATTGTCTTGTGACCAATTATGAATGGGTTTGGAAGCCGGAGAACGTGTCCGGGGACCTCTCCGCCCCGATAAAGTATGACTGGATTTTGATCAGGATTGGAAAGCGGTAAAGTATGAACAGGGGTCAATGCACACGGTAAAGTAGGACCGGGGATTTTATGTATGTGGTAGTGGAAATCCCTGCCATCCCAGTACTGTTGTTTAGTCTGATCAGGCGCTCTAGGTTATGGGTCACTTGCTTTGAAACATATATCAACGCAAAATGATGATGACTATGCATGTTTAAGTATGTATGATGCAAGTACGTTTACAAAATGTTTATGAAATGATGGAACGTGTATGCTTATGTAAGTATGTTTATGTAAGTATGTTAAAAGTTATGTTATGCATGTGTGACTTTAAAATGCATGTGGTTTTATTATACGTTACTTGCTATTCCCAATTTTTATATGTTGAGTCTTTAGACTCACTAGATTTGATCGATGCAGGTGAGGACGAGTATGAGGAGACGAGAGGCGGGGATCAATGAGCTGGCTCGGACTGTGCGGTGGACTAACCCGATGACCGCCTTAGTTTTCAATGATTTTATTTTTATGAATGATAAAATTGTTTACTCTTACCTTCTTTTTAACGAATTACTTCTTGAGGTTTTAAACAAGTACTTGTTGCAAGTTGTTTACAATTTCAAATATTGGGTCAAGAATTTTAATTTTTTGGTATTTTGAATGAGAATTTCTTATTTAAGAAAAAAGTTTTATTTTCCGCAAATTTTAAGTATTTTTAAAAGTACGATACGTCACATCAACAGCGACAGCAGCAGCAATTCAAAAGGACTTTCCAGGGACAGCAGGGAAAGAGGCCGTTTCAAGTACTGCCGAAAGTTAAAGGTCCTAAACCGCAAGAGAAAGCTCCTCAGAAGTCTGGTGAATACCGACCATTCCCGAAATGCAACTGTCATCATTTGGGGCAGTATTTATGAGGCTCGGACAAATGATTCAAGTGTGGGGTCAATGATCACATGCTGAAGGACTGCCCGCAGTGGAGGCAGCCAACTCAGGGGAGAGTGTTCACCATGCATGCCGAGGAGGCGAACCCAGACACAACCCTACTAACTGGGAATATCTTTGTAAAGAGAGTAGCCATGAAGGCCATGTTAGATTCTGGGGCCACTCACTCTTTTATCTCAGAGACGTTCGCTAATTATTTGGATGTCAAGTCCATTGGACTCGACGTGAACTACTCTATGACAGTCATTTGAGGGGAGGAGTTATCGGCTACTAGCGTGGTCAGATATATCGATCTTGAACTACATGGCCACCTGGTTTAAGCCGATCTGATTGTGTTGCCAATTCCAGAGTTTGATGTTATCTTGGGAATGGACTGGCTGATGAAGAACAGAGTTATAATTTACTTTAAGAAAAGATCGATGTTGGTAAGACCATTGGGCATGGAGCAATTTCTTTTAAGGAAGACAGATGGAGAAGTTTCCCTCGCATGATCTCTTGCATGTAGACCCGGAAACTTATACATAAGGGGTGTCAGGCATTCTTGGCCAGTATGATTTCAACACTTGACACACCAACCCAGTCAATATCTGATGTACCAGTTGTCTGAGATTTTTCTGACGTTTTCATAGACGACGTCACAGGCCTTACACCAGAGAGAGAAGTGGAGTTCGCCATTGACCTTGTGCCAAGCACTGTGCCAATCTCTAAGGCACCGTACCATTTGGCTCCAGCAGAGACGTTAGAGCTCAAGCAGCAAATTCAGGAGCTCCTAGACAAAGAATTGATCCGTCCTAATTTATCACCATGGGGCGCACCAGTACTCTTCGTAAAGAAGAAAGATGATAGCCTGAGGTTGTGTATCGATTACCGAGAATTGAACAAGGTAACGATCAAGAACAAATAACCATTACCAAGGATCGAGGACTTATTCGGTCAGTTGCAGGGAGCTACAATGTTATCTAAAATAGATCTACGAATCATGTATCATCAATTAAAGGTAAAAGTGTTAGAGTAGGTGCCCGTCGAGCCAAGTGTTGGCCGAGTGTTCATGATTAAACTCTATGTATAAACAGTTTTTATTTTAATAATATTTGAATTTATCGTTTTGGCACTTCTTTATCTGTATACCCATGCTAGTTGCATAGATAAAGCCCTTGAATATACAAATAGTAGAAAGAATATGATATGCTCATATGATGAGTATCATGAAACTCATATTTGTAATACTGTATATTCTAAACAGTTCCTAGTCGATTCAGCCGCCACTAAGAAGGATATAGGCCGCTCGAGTTCGAGACTAGTATCTGCGATGTGAGTACCATGTTTCATTGGTAGGGGACATTGTGATGTCCGAACATGCAGATAGGTGGTCCTTGTAGAGTGCACTGAGCAACCCTCCATAAAAGGACTTTCCAAGTGGTTCTAACTTATCGAGTGGAAAAGTCCTAGTTTATGGTTGTACTTCATTAGTCCTTATGACCCGGGACAACATTGAGACTCTATGTGCTAGAATTACACTTTGACTTGTTTGCCGACTCTCATGGGGTCATCAGGTGGCAAGGTTGGGTGTTCTGTCGAAACATATAGGAGTCGATGCATTGTAGTCGGGGATTCACCGCTTACCTTTGGGTATGGATATCCTATGTGTTCTCATGTGTATGTAGGTTGAAATCTCTGATTAGATTATGGTGATAATTATGAAAGGGGTTTCATAGATTACACCATCGATGCAACTACGACATGACACATAGTATCGATTCATTGACAACTCTCGATAAACCAATGGTTGTCGAATCGATCGGGATATATGAGTTGAAGGGACCGTACTGTACGCTAACCATAATTGAATGGTTCTTGCAGGCACTATCATTTGATACCTAGGTAATAATGTAAGCGATGCTGCTAGGCGTTTAACATGATTGGTTGGGTACTATCAGACTTGAGTTCTGACGTTCTTGTTATCAAGGAGTTGATAAGTAAGAATGGAGCAATTGGGGTATGCTCATATAAGGACATGTTTAGTCCGAATCACATGGAGATGTGAACCCACGGCTAGTTGTATCAATGAACCATTGAGGGCCACACAAGTACTAGCTTTCTAGATCCCGTTGAGAAGTAAAAATAGTTCAGTGTGTTGAACGGCTTATAAAGGAGTTTATAAGCGTAAGGAAAATAAGAAGTATGACTTCTATAAAGGAGAAATTAGTTCAATGTGTTGAACGGCTTATAAATGAGTTTATAAGCGTAAAGAAAAATAGAAGTATGACTTCTATGAGAGAAATGTAACTTTTAATTTATGGAAGTGTTCCTAAATTAAAAGTTGGCCAAGTGAATAATGTATTTGAAAATTGTGATTTTCATAAACATTATTATGGACTAAATTAAATTAATTCAAGTGTTGAATTAATCAAACACTTGAGGACCTAGTAGAGTCCAAATAATTAAATTAATTCAAGTGTTGAATTAATTAAATCATATTGAGTCTTGTAGAGCTCAATTTAATTATTTAACTAGTGGACTTGAGTAAATTCAAGTAATGTTTAATTAATCTAAAAAATGTTTGTGATAATTAAATTAAGTCCATGGGTTTTTTAATTTGTTAAAAACCATATAATATATGCATGCATGGGAGGTGAAGGGTTGGAGACTACTTTTTGGGTTATCAAGGCATGGCATGAAAAAAGGTGTTTTTGCTTTTTGCTTTTTGGCAAGACCAAGACAAGTCTCCCTCCCCCCATTCCATCTACTATGGCCGAAATATTGAAGGGAATTCTCTCAAGTTTTCTCTCATTTTTGTGTTCTTCAATTGTTGGAGAAAACACTCACTTCTCAAAGAAAAATACTCTTAGTTTTCTAATGCAAATTAAGAGAGGATCTACCTAGTTGGTGGTGGGCTTAATAGTTGAGCAAGGAGTGCTCAAAGGAAGCTTGAAGATAGTTTCTACCATTGAAGAGCTAAGGTGTTTACACCTTAGTTGGAGCCATACATCAATTCTTGTGATTCATAGGTAATATTCTAAACACACTATGAATGTCATTTTTGTGTTTTATTGTATTTGCTACACATTATAAGGGGTGGCCGAAAATTTTGATGAAAATTTGATTTTTTAAACTTCCGTTGCGCTTCCGGTCACCGTAACCGATCCTCTTTCAAGTGGTATCCGAGCTATGGTTACGATTTTGTGTAGCAATTACAAGATATTATATTGAGATTGATTTCTAACCGCATGAGACTAATATTTTGCATCGAATCAAGGCCGGTTTCGGGGGAATTTTGGGCAGCAAGTTGCTGCCCATTTCGGGCAGCTAGGGCAGCCCAAGGGGCTGCCCGAACAGCCCCATGTTTTTAATAAAAAAAAATTTTTTTGGTAAGTTGGCCGGAATCCGGCGACGGAGATCCGGCGACGGCGATGACGACTAGGGTTTCCAAAAGTGTTTTGCATAATCAAAGTGTCATGGGCCTTGATGTTGTTGGGCCATTAGATGGTTAACATATTTGTGAATTTTAAATGGGCCAAAATGTTTTTGGTGAAAAATGAGTTTTTGGGCCCTTAAGTTTACAATTACAAAAGTTGCAAATATTTTCTCATGAAATAAATATTTTAAGTTGGACTTTAAATATTTATAGTAAATGGTGATTTACAAGAAATTCGGTTATAAATAAATTAATTTGAAAGTAGACAAAGGTGTTTGTATACTTTGTTAATTTAGTTTATAATCGTGGCGGTTAGTGATTGGATCAAGATATATAATATTGGATCAATTAATTATTGTGATAATTAATTGATGGTGTATGATATGTGATATTATGCATGAAGGATGATCAAAAGCCCAAGCCCAATTTGCTAGGTATATGCTAGGATATTTTGTGTTGAATGATTGTAATAAATATCAATTTATAAAGTGGGCTTGGTTTATGGTCCGTTCCCACCCAATGAGATGTATCCCTATTTGCCATGGATATTTATTTGTAAATATTAGTATAGTGGATGATCAAGATTTGAAGATGGTGTCCATGATGATTATGAAGATCGAAGACATGTAAATATTGGAAGCTAATGTAATAGTTGCATTTGCATCCCTTGCATTTCCCTAGGATTGGACCTAGGCCCGTGTTTAGCTCACACGGGCCATTAGTATTGGGGCGATTGATCATCCTTGTTTTGTTTACTGCTTATAATATATGCATGATATGTTATAAATAATGAGTATGTGCGTTATTATTATGATAATAACAAAGTTGCATGAATCCGGCAAACATACGATCAAACATGGCGAGCTTTTAAATAAAATTAATGATGAGACCTTTCAAAATTAAAAACCCTCATTTTGAATAAGATTCAAAATTGATATCAAGCCCGAAAAGGGGAATTATAAATTTGTTTATAATTTTCATGTCTTCCATCGACAATGGGTGCATGATGAACGCTACCCGTACTCGGGGCTCGGCTCATATTATTGCGGGGCCCTGGGTGCCGGAAAGCTGTGACATCCATTGACATGGTGATGTGAACTACGTGGAACTCCCATGATTTCGGCTCATATTATTGGGGGAGCTCATGGCGACTGTCCATCAAGGTTCAACATCGATGGGTAAGGCTTGACACGTGAAGATGAACGACGTCATATTATTGGGTCCTAATCAAACGTGAGACAAAAGTTTACGTAGAGGGTTGCATTGTTATTCAATTGGAAACTACCTTTTAGGAATTGTGAGTGGCTGATATTATTCGGGATCATAATTCGCTAATTGGACCTTACGTACCTACTGAGGAAAGGAGTATCCCGTTTTCACTAGAGGGTAGTGAAAGAAGTCAAAACAGTGGGAGCAAATATTTATGAAGTAAAAGTCCAAACTTCATATCTTCCTAAATATTTTAAATAGTCATCAACATTTATCTGTTTTTACTTTTCAGTACAAATTGACAATGTCTTCGATTCGCAATCCGATATCCGTAATACTCGACAAACACATATTAACTGGACCTAATTACCTCACTTGGCTAAGAAACCTGAAAATCGTCTTGAATTCGGAAAGGGTAGCATATACACTGACTGAGTCGCCCCCTGTTGAGGCTCCGACTGACTGCACTCCTGAGGAATTGCAGGCTTACAAGGAATGGTGTGACCATGACTTGATAGCCAGGTGTTATATGCTGACTTCTATGAATGATGAGCTGCAGAGGCGTTTTGAGGATGCAAAGATTGCTGCTGACATTCATTTGCATCTCAAGGAGCTCTTTGGTGAGCAAACACGGCCTCTTAGGCATGCTACCGTCAAGGAGCTGATCACTTTGCGCATGCGAGATGGGGCCTCGGTCCATGAGCATGGCCTGAAGTTGATTGGGCTCGTGGACAAGCTCGTTGGCATGGATATGATCTTGCCTTCGGAGTTGACCACCGACGTGTTGCTGTTATCATTGCCTAGCTCATTTGATCCTTTTGTGGTAAACTTCAACATGAACAAGATGGAGCCGACCCTTGAGAAGTTCGTGAATATGCTTGTTACGTTTGAATCAACCATCAAGAAAGAGAAGTTGGTTCTTTATGTGGGTTCTTCATCTGGTACGAAGATTGATCCACATGGGAATGGAAAGAAGCGTTCTTTCCAACGTCCCAAGAAGAACGTGCCCTTGATGAGGCAATCTCCGAATCCCGTTGAGGCAGCCAAACCAGTTAAGGCTGACAAGACTGATGATGTATGTCACCAGTCCAAGAAGCCTGGACATTGGAGGCGTAACTGCAGGGAATATCTTGCCCAAAAGAGTTCTGGAAACGGTATGTTCTATATCGAAGTAAACATTTCAATTAACTCTACTTCTTGGGTATTGGATATCGGATGTGGCTCACATCTCTGTAATGATTTGCAGGCGATGGGAAGAAGTAGAAAGCTTAGGGAAGGTGTGACCTTCTTAAGGAAGGGCAATGGAGCAAGAGTTGCTGCCAAGGCTGTTGAAGATGTTTACTTATTGTTGAACAATAGTTTTAAGTTAATTTTATGAGATGTTTTGTTTGTACCTAATTTTGTGAAAAACATTGTTTCATTTCTATGCTGATAAAAATAGATATTCTTGTTTATTTTGCAAAGGTTTTTGCAACATTTACATGAATGAATGTTTGATTGGTACTGGTGAACTTGAAAACGATCTCTATAACTTAAAATTGAAAGATATTCCATTAAATGTCCATTCAAAGGCAGACACCATATAAGATATGGATGGGTAAGCCACCCAAATATTCTTGTCTTAGAATATGGGGGTGCCCTGCTTATGTGAAGCAGGTAGTGGGAGATAAATTGGATAGTCGATCCATTTTATGTTACTTTGTGGGATATCCAAAGAATTCGGTTGGATACTACTTCTATCATCCCCAAGAAACAAAGGTGTTTGTTTCTAGGGATGCAACCTTTTTGAAAAGGAATTTCTATTGGATAGAAAAGGGGAGATGATAGAACTCGAATAGGTTCGAGAGACACCCACAATTGTAGAACCGACACCCGAAGAGCCAAGAGAGAAGATACAAGCTCCTAGAAGATCCGAGAAAATCTCGAGACCACCTATGAGGTATGGTCTGCTTCTTGAAGAGGGCCATGATGAGCCTAACCATGGATGTGATCCAAGGACCTTCAAGGAAGCATTATCTGATGCCGATTCATCCAAGTGCCTTGAAGCGATGGAATCTGAGATGAATTCCATGCATTCGAACCAAGTGTGGAATCTCGTGGATCCACCTGAGGGAATTTTCCCATAGGGTGTAAATGGATTTACAAGAGGAAACTTGGGGCGGATGGGAAGGTATTGACCTTCAAGGCGCGATTGGTGGCAAAAGGATATACTCAAAGACAAGGAGTTGACTTTGAGGAAACCTTTTCTCCAGTTGCAATGTTCAAGTCCATAAGGATTTTGCTAGCCATAGCTGCATGGTATGACTATGAGATATGGCAGATGGATGTTAAGACAGCCTTTCTTAAAGGGAATATTAAGGAAGAGATTTACATACCCGAAGGGTTTACATCTATGGGAAGTGAGCATATGGTATGCAAACTTCAAAGATCTATTTATGGTCTAAAGCAGGCATCTAGGAGTTGGAACCTCAGATTCGATAGTCCAATCAAAGAGTTTGGTTTTACTAAGAATCTTGAGGAACCCTGTGTGTATGAGAAGGTCAGTGGGAGTGTTGTGATATTCCTGGTGTTGTATGTTGATGACATTCTAATCATTGGGAATGATGTAGGAATGTTGCAATCAACTAAGATATGGTTAGCAAGTAAGTTCTCGATACAGGACTTGGGTGAAGCATCTTTTGTATTGGGAATACAGATCTATAGAGATAGATCAAGAAGATTGCTTGGTTTCACCCAATCCACATACATTGATACCATCGTGAAGCGGTTCTCGATGGATGAGTCCAAGAGAGGACATCTATCAATGTGTCATGGCGTGTCCCTATCCAAGTCTATGTCTCCCAAGACTGATGCAGAGATAGCGGCGATGACAAGCATTCCTTATGCATCTGCGATTGGTAGCATCATGTATGAGATGATATCTACACGTCCCGACGTGGCTTTCGCACTAAGTGTAGTGAGTCGATATCAATCGAACCCTGGTCTTCCACACTGGAAAGCTGTGAAAGACATCCTCAAGTAGTTGAGAAGGACCAATAAATTGTTCTTGGTCTATGGGGTGGAGAACTGAAATTGGAAAGCTATACCGACTCTAGCTTCCAAAGCGATATCGATGACTCGAAGTCAACCTCTGGGTTTGTGTTCATGCTCAATGGTGCTGCTATCTCTTGGAAGAGTTCCAAGCAAGACAATACTGCGGATTCCAGCACAGAGGACGAATACATTGCTGCATCAGATGCAGCAAGGGAGGCGGTTTGGATAAGTAATTTCAGTCTAAGAGTTGGACGTCATTCCTAATGGAGTTGCTCCTCTCCCGGTGTTGTGTGACAACACGGGAGCTTTAGCTCAAGCAAAGGAACCAAGGTCTCATCAGAAGTCAAAACATGTATTGAGAAAGTACCACATCTACCGAGAGATTGTGGAAAGAGGAGAAGTGTCGATTGACATAGTCGGCTCCGCAGATAATGTTGCAGATCCACTAGCTAAGCCTTTACCTATACCATTATTCGAGATGCATCGCGAATCAATGGGTTTGAAGCTAATGGGTAGTTGGCTCTAGTGCAAGTGGGAGATTGTTAGAGTAGGTGCCCGTCGAGCCAAGTGTTGGCCGAGTGTTCATGATTAAACTCTATGTATAAACAGTCTTTATTTTAATAATATTTGAATTTATCGTTTTGGCACTTCTTTATCTGTATACCCATGCTAGTTGCATAGATAAAGCCCTTGAATATACAAATAGTAGAAAGAATATGATATGCTCATATGATGAGTATCATGAAACTCATATTTGTAATACTGTATATTCTAAACAGTTCCTAGTCGATTCAGCCGCCACTAAGAAGGATATAGGCCGCTCGAGTTCGAGACTAGTATCTGCGATGTGAGTACAATGTTTCATTGGTAGGGGACATTGTGATGTCCGAACATGCAGATAGGTGGTCCTTGTAGAGTGCACTGAGCAACCCTCCATAAAAGGACTTTCCAAGTGGTTCTCACTTATCGAGTGGAAAAGTCCTAGTTTATGGTTGTACATCATTAGTCCTTATGACCCGGGACAACATTGAGACTCTATGTGCTAGAATTACACTTTGACTTGTTTACCGACTCTCATGGGGTCATCAGGTGGCAAGGTTGGGTGTTCTGTCGAAACATATAGGAGTCGATGCATTGTAGTCGGGGATTCACCGCTTACCTTTGGGTATGGATATCCTATGTGTTCTCATGTGTATGTAGGTTGAAATCTCTGATCAGATTATGGTGGTAATTATGAAAGGGGTTTCATAGATTACACCATCGATGCAACTACGACATGACACATAGTATCGATTCATTGACAACTCTCGATAAACCAATGGTTGTCGAATCGATCGGGATATATGAGTTTAAGGGACCGTACTGTACGCTAACCATAATTGAATGGTTCTTGCAGGCACTATCATTTGATACCTAGGTAATCATGTAAGCGATGCTGCTAGGCGTTTAACATGATTGGTTGGGTACTATCAGACTTGAGTTCTGACGTTCTTGTTATCAAGGAGTTGATAAGTAAGAATGGAGCAATTGGGGTATGCTCATATAAGGACATGTTTAGTCCGAATCACATGGAGATGTGAACCCACGGCTAGTTGTATCAATGAACCATCGAGGGCCACACAAGTACTAGCTTTCTAGATCCCGTTGAGAAGTAAAAATAGTTCAATGTGTTGAACGGCTTATAAAGGAGTTTATAAGCGTAAGAAAAATTAGAAGTATGACTTCTATAAAGGAGAAATTAGTTCAATGTGTTGAACGGCTTATAAATGAGTTTATAAGCGTAAAGAAAAATAGAAGTATGACTTCTATGAGAGAAATGTAACTTTTAATTTATGGAAGTGTTCCTAAATTAAAAGTTGGCCAAGTGAATAATGTATTTGAAAATTGTGATTTTCATAAACATTATTATGGACTAAATTAAATTAATTCAAGTAGTTGAATTAATCAAACACTTGAGGACCTAGTAGAGTCCAAATAATTAAATTAATTCAAGTGTTGAATTAATTAAATCATATTGAGTCTTGTAGAGCTCAATTTAAATAATTATTTATCTAGTGGACTTTAGTAAATTCAAGTAATGTTTAATTAATCTCAAAAATGTTTGAGATAATTAAATTAACTCCATGGGTTTTTTAATTTGTTAAAAACCATATAATATATGCATGCATGGTAGGTGAAGGGTTGGAGACTACTTTTTGGGTTATCAAGGCATGGTATGCAAAAAGATGTTTTGGCTTTTTGCTTTTTGGCAAG
Source organism: Primulina tabacum (assembly GCF_025594145.1). Taxonomy (NCBI): domain Eukaryota; kingdom Viridiplantae; phylum Streptophyta; class Magnoliopsida; order Lamiales; family Gesneriaceae; genus Primulina; species Primulina tabacum. The sequence goes on along the minus strand of NC_134553.1, from coordinate 22,507,467 downwards.
ACCAAGACAAGTCTCCCTCCCCCCCATTCCATCTACTATGGCCGAAATATTGAAGGGAATTCTCTCAAGTTTTCTCTCATTTTTGTGTTCTTCAATTGTTGGAGAAAACACTCACTTCTCAAAGAAAAATCCTCTTAGTTTTCTAGTGCAAATTAAGAGAGGATCTACCTAGTTGGTGGTGAGCTTAATAGTTGAGCAAGGAGTGCTCAAAGGAAGCTTGAAGATAGTTTCTACCATTGAAGAGCTAAGGTGTTTACACCTTAGTTGGAGCCATACATCAATCCTTGTGATTGATAGGTAAAATTCTAAACACACTATGAATGTCATTTTTGTGTTTATTGTATTTGCTACACATTATAAGGGGTGGCCGAAAATTTTGATGAAAATTTGATTTTTTAAACTTCCGTTGCGCTTTCCGGTCATCGTAACCGATCCTCTTTCAAAAGATGTAGATGTTTATAAGACATCCTTTAGAACTAGATATGGGCACTACGAATTCTTAGCGATACCATTTGGACTGACGAATGCTGCAGCGATTTTTTTGGACCAAATTAATCAAGTATTTTAGCACTACCCAGATCAGTTCGTCATAGTATTCATGTAGAGGCCCGTATTCGTATTTGTAAATTTGCGGAATTATTTAAAATTTTTCTCTTTAAATAAATAATCATGCAACATTCATAAAATGATCTGATAAAATAGGTTTAATTTTTAAGATAGCAGCGGAAGTAAATATTGTTTTTCAAAACCATAACTTAAAAATAATTCAACATGATAAAACTGAGTTTGAACATAAAATGTGAATAAACTGAAAACATGAGGTCCTCGGGTTCCTACTACTGCTGACCCAAGCTCGCTCACTGGTCCCCGCCCTCAGTCTCGATCTCATCAGTACCTACAACAATCAAGTCTAGTGAGTCTAAAGACTCAGCATGCATATATCGTGAATAACAAGTAAATATATCATAAAATTTCGTGTAACGTAAAAATATCGTATCGTAAAGCGTAAGGTAAAAATCATGTCATGAGTAATTATAAATACGTGCATATCTAAAAATCATACGTAAAAGCTTGCTCGATAGAGCTCTGTCGTAACATATCATATCGTAATTTTTGGTAGAGATAATGTTTCTACGCAAGTGGCCCCATAACATAACATAACTTGCACGTCTACTCAGACTAAACCACAGTATACTGGGCGGTAGAGATCATCGCAGCCCTTGGACTGGATATCCGTACCCATACATAATCGTAAACCGGTCATAAGTTACCGGGTGAAGCAATCCCATAAGCGTAAGGTGGACACAAGAGATATCGCATATATCTCAAAAATAAACATTTTATATTTAATGCACGTAATATAATTATGACCATGTTTTTACCGAATGAGTTAGATCGTTCCCAGGATTGCTGTGACCTAATTCTAACATGAGAAACATGCAAATAATCTTAACTTGATGAGAACTTCATAACCGAACCAAAAACGAGACAACTACGCCCAACAAACTTAGTATTCAACAACGGCTTCGTACCAACCCGAACCAACATTGTACCATCGTTTAGTCATGATTAAAATACACCTAAAATACTGGAAAATATATCCCTAGGGTTGTAATACACGAAAAATGTGAATGGAGGCCAAAATCGAAAAACTGCTCTTTCGAGAGTCACTTTGGCACATTGCGCCGTAAATTCTCGTACGACCTCTAAACTTAACCAAATAACAAACGACCAAAACCAAGACCTTACTAACTCATTGAGGTATTGACCAGTCAGAGGCAATAGGCTAAAACCCAACCAAGAACTCGCACAAGCCTCCTGAACCGCAACACTGCTGCTGTCCAATTTCAGTGGCAGCATTTGTGCTTGCTTCGCTTCGTTTACAAGGCTAATGGCCATTGGTGCTTGAACCACCAACCAGAGCCTCTTCCCAACATCCCAAGGTGTGGCTTGAACCATGGCTAAGGGCCCTAGGCCAACCACAATCCAAGCAAACACCTAAGACAACCCGAAGCTCCACCCGAGAACACCATGTGCTGTACCGTGGGTGGTGTTGCTTCATCTTGCTGTCATATTTCATTCCAGTGGCCTATATGATCAACCAAGGCTTGATCTAGACATCATGAGGTATTGTGTGAACCATGGCTAAGGGCTAAAAGCCAACCAAGATCCATCCAAACCTCAAATAGCCGAAAATACTCACACAAAATCAGAAATGAAAAACCGAAGGGGCACTTGTGTTGTTTGTTTAAAATTTCGATGGGACCATGAACCAAGCCTTGAAAGGCCATATTGGTCACGTCCTAGACATGATAAGGAAGGGTTTCTAACCATGGTTACAGGCCTTATACAAACCATGATCCGAAACTTCGACTTAGACAACCAAAAAACAAAGGAATCGAGACTCAAACTTGCAACTAAGGGAGAGTTGCTGTCAAGTCTTCATCCAGCGTGTATGGGGCTCGAAAAAATGGACCAACATGATCCTAACACACCCTATTACGTGCCTAGATGCAGCCTGGAACGCCTGAAACCGAGCCAACCTCCTGAAATCACAAAACAAGCCAAAACCGTGAAGCACAAGGAAGGGGGATCGAAGGGGGCTGTGCAGAATTTTATGAAATGTTGCTATCATACTTCGGTTTTGCTATTAAAATCATGATCATGTGATGTTTTGAAATACCTAAAGTACTTGATTGAAGAGCAAAGAACAATATAAACATGCCTGGAAATTTGTTTTCGAAAGAAACAAATTAATATGACGAACACGGCCCGGCGGAGATGAAGTTTCTTTCTTACTTTCTTTCTTGTTTCTCTTGGTGAAGACTCACGATTTCAGCAGCTGTTTCTACTGATATTTTCGAATGTGAGGGGGTGAAAGAGTGTTAAGGAATGAAGGGGTAGGTTACAAGGAAAATAAAGGAGTCAAGAATGCATTAGAGGGAAGTTTTACATTTAAGGAATGGAATGGTACAAGGAAATGATCTCCTTGCTTCTAGTTGCTCGAGAATGATGGAATGGCTGGGCTAATTTTGAGGTTTAATTAGGTGCAATAAAATGCTTAATTATTAATTGTTGGTGATTTAAAATGAAGGAATTATCATACCAAGAAAGGGTAAGGAAAGGTGACAATAATGGAGAGTTGCCAAAAATGATTAAATCCTTTAAGGGGTGGCCGAATTTGCTATCCAAAAATGGAGGTAAAATATTGCTTAATTCATGAATTTTAGCTCTTTAAAGTTTGAAACACTTAATATGTATTTTAGTGAATTAATAATTTAATTTAGGATAGTAATTTTTTCTTGCATGCATGGCTAAGTCTTAAAATAAATTACTAACATGTTAAGTTACAATTTCTTAAATAAAATAGGTTTTCCATCGGTTGGACTGTAGGTTTACTGGGTTCTGAGAGTTCATTTATCATAGTTGATTTTACAAAGTTAATATATTTTCCTTTGTGTTCATTCAACTTTGGCATTGTATCACTTGCAGAGGTTTTATCTTTGCTATTAAAACCTAAAACAAGTTTTATCAGTAACTGATTTTTGTAAACCTTGCATTTCAGTCAGCGTTACTGCTGACTTGTTCCATGCTTGAATCGGATCAAATTCTTTTGAAATTTCATTTTTCAACTGTTGAATCAAAGACTAGTTCTCAATAATTTCAGTTTTCTACTTCGCAATCTTCCTTCTTAGACTCAACAATTCAACTGACTCATGAGTTTTTGTTTTGTTGTCTTGGGGATCAGTTTGCTTAGCTCTGGCTTTCTCAAATGAAAGAGCAAGCTTGTGATACTCATTGACCATGTCATGCAGTGTAGAAATAATTTCGTCTCGTGTAAAATCAGTTGAACTGAAATCAAATACTTGTTCACTGGTTGATTCCAGTTCTCCATGATTGGTCATTAAGAAATTTACTTCATCTTCATTGCTGGAGCTGCTAAAGCTCTCAGACTCTGACTCTTCACTGTCAGTCTTAACCCATTTGGATTTGCTTTCTTCAGCTGGCGGGACCTCGTGTTTCTTCATGAATGATCTTTTATCATTCTTGTCTCATCTTCTGAACTCAACTGACTTCTTTCCTTTTTCAGTTGAATGTCTACTGTCTTTCTTTGGTTTAGGACAGTCAGCAATGAAGTGTCTTGTCTTGCCACAGTTGTAGCAAGAATTTGGGTCTTTCTTTGAATTGTTCTTCTGATATTTTCGCTGGAAATAATTTTGGTTCCTTCTCATTAATTTTCCAAATTTCTTGACAAATAATTATATTGCATCATTACTCTGTTGTTCTGAAGTGTTCTCAACTGAACCAGTTGGTTCTAGTTTAATGGCACTTAGAGCAGCTGTGACTATTGGTGTTAAAGATTATCTTTCTCTTGTATGCAGTTCGAACTCATAAGCTTTGAGATCAACAAATAATTAATGTTATTCTAACTTATTCAGATCTTTGGATTCTCTCATATCCATCGTTTTTACATCTCATTCATTGGGAAGACCTCGAACCGCCTTCAACGCAACTTTTTTTTTTGAATACACTTTCCCAAGTGAATTCAATTCATCAATAATACTGTTACTCATTCGTCGTACTCGTTCATTGACTCTCTAGTCTTCATTTTGATGTGGTCAAATTTATGTACCGCGACTGAGAGTTTGTTCTCTTTAGTTTACTCATTTCCTTCGCATGACTAGATTAGTTTCTCCCAGATTTCTTTTGTTGTTCTGCACATCATGATCTTACTAAATGTAACCTTATCCAAGAATTTGTACAGAATATCTTTATCCATATTATCTAGGTTGGCTTTCCTCTTATATTCAATTGTCCAATCTTCTCGTGGTTTCTCGATGCAATGGGGTTCTCCTTCAGTTATGGCAACTGCTGTATTTGGCTTCAATATTTTCATTGGTCCGTCAGTTATTACGTACAACATGTCATCATCCTGTGCAGCTAAATCAGCCTGCATTCTGATATTCCAATCATCAAATTTTTCTCTTTAAACATGGGAATCTTATTAAAAGAAGACATGGTAAACAGATAAAAAGTGTTCAGAAACAAGATTGAAAGTGCTCTTATACCACTTTTTAGGATCGATTTGATTAGTAAAAGTGTTTAGAAGGGGGGTTAAATAAACACTTTACGATTCTTGAATCTTTTTTATGGGGTGAATCAGTTTAGTGATAAACTGAATTCTATAATTTTGTTGGCAATGCCAATCAGCTAACTAAAAGTGGGCTGAAATACTAATTGAATACTGAAAAATAAGAGACACAAAGATTTATGGATGTTCGAAGACTTCAAATGCTCCTACGTCACCTCTTCTATCTCAAAGATATAATTTTCACTAAAAGACTTTGATTAGTTACAGTAACTGTAAGAAACCACTTAGTTTGATCTTAAACACTGCAAAACTGAAACTCTTAGTATCTTTACACTTTTATCAGTATGCAAATGATATATTT